>NW_020863402.1:0-15851 GCF_003713205.1 Coffea eugenioides | reverse complement strand
CTACATTTCTGCAACTTCAAGCTTCTCCCGTATCTCTCTCTATTCTATTCTTGGATCCGCCTTCAATCTTGCAATCTTGGCTATTTTATGATGAAAGATGGTCAAGAAATGAGGCCTCCACCTTCCTTTTACAGCTGGAGATGTTTCTCACATGTCTAGCAACGCATGTGAGTTGGTGGAGGTGAAATTGAGTTTTACGCGTACAAAGCAGCCTTTTCTGACCACAATCCGGCCAGGAATCCGGCCACAAATCCGGCCAAATTCCGGCCGGATTGCTACAGTGACCATTTGGTCACTTCTGGTTCAATTTTCAGCTCTGCTCCGATTTTGCATCAACTTCCACTGAACTTTTCTTGATGATAAAAGCTGCTTTAGCTCTTTACCAAAACATGAAACTTGTAGCCCTTTGAGTTAGCTTCCCAATGCATCAAGAATCACCTCATTTGGATCTGTGTAGGCTGAGAAATGACCGGAATACCCTTACCTGCTCATTGCCCTGTTCCAGTTTCGACCAGTAGAAATTTGCTATTGTAATTCGGCATTTTGACCTAGAAAACCTTTAAACTGGATTTAGATGTCTTCACCAAAGTTGTAGATATATCTCTTATCTTCAAATGGGTTCAAGAATCATCTCAATCCGATCATTGTAGCTCAAGTTATAGCCGAAATACGAAAATGTGTCAAAACTGTCAAAATACACAAAATCCAAGTAAAAAGTGATAAAAACCTCATTTAATTGAACAAAAGCATTTTATACCAATTATAGCCAAAATAAATCATTTTCTTCCAATAATATACCCAAAGTGACTAAAAATAATATAAAATATCATACAATTATTACGTAAATTAGTCACTTATCAAACTCCCCCACACTTAAATCATTGCTTGTCCTCAAGCAATCCACACATAATCAACTACAATGATTTAAGAGGTGAAACAATATATGCACTTTTGTCAAATTTAATTCCTCATGACCTGAAAAAATAATCATTATACAATTATTCAAATTACATTAAATACTCATAATATCAAGTAAAGGAAAGATAAGTATACCTTAATTCAACAAGTTAAACGTAATCTCTTACCCTAACCTAATTTCACAAATAAGCAAATCACATAGTCGATTTATAGCCTTCCTCCTCCTATAATCATCTTTTTCTCAAAATTTTACAACTAAGAGGGATTTATTCATACTGGTTTTACTTAAATAGTGAGAATGTCTTTTTACGCGAAAATCGACACTTTTAGGTGAAGATCCCCGGTTACTCAACATTTCACTTATTCAAGTTGCTATGCATACTCTTAATTCAAGTACCTTTTTACGCGAATGTCGACATTTGTAGATACCAACCCCCGGTTACTTGGTACGAGAATCATTGGAGTAGAACAATTTTTATTTACTTTCTTTTCTTTTCTCTTTTTTTTTTTTACTTTTCTTTTTTTCTTTTCTACTTTTTTTCTTCAAAAATAAAGGACAATAAATAGATATTCCCTCTTAGAAAATATATAAGAACAATCAAAGGAGGAGTATAACCTTTTATCAACTATATCAATCACTTACTTATAAAATTAAGTAAAGAGAAGAAATTTCATTAAACATATAAAATTATAGGCATAATTTTCCTCACTTTACCAAATATACTTTCTAAAATGTAAAAATCCTAATTGCATAATAACCATTTTCAAGTTAAATGAGGACTAAACTTTCCAAAATACATATAAAGTTTCAACAATTGGAAGAATTAAACACTTAAGGTTGGAATACTTTGGCCCTTTTTGAAATAAAAATGAAAAAATTGAAGAACTTTTGGGCCATAGTGAAATATTGGACAAGATGTTAGAAAAATTTTGACGGAGTTTCCCCATATAAATGGAAGAAAACTCCCTGCCAACAAACCCAATTTCAATCAAATTATCCACATGGCAAATAATTCAAACACAATTCTAACATTTCTAAGCATTTAAATCCACAAAATATCATCACATAGAAAGTATTTGCAAGTTCAAATATTTCCTCCCCCACACTTAAACTTCACATTGTCCTCAATGTGAGAAAAGGAAAATAAATAAAGAGTAAAAGAAAATACTCCCCTCATGACTTGCGCGATCCAAATCCATGGCAATGTGATGAATTTCCAACCGTATTTGAGAAAGAATGGAGAGTTCACTTATTGCACCCTGAAAAAGACAAAATCAAAACAAATAAATTTCTTAAAAATAAACGGTTGCAATCAACAAGAAGTAAACATGCAAGTCAAGGAAAAAGGAAAAATGATCGAGCATGTGGAACCATACAATGTTCATGGGATAAAAACATGAAATGAGCTAATCTTTGCTAATGAAATATATGCATTAGTATCCAAAGCAAAGGGATGCTAATTTCACACAAAAAATCCACAATCATGAACAAAATAAGTTCCATTTATACATTTTGTCATCAATGATCAAATCCCTTCAAGTACAAAAGTAATCTCAAAATGGAGGCAAACACACCAAACCAAAATATACATGACCTTCGTGAGAATTCATGAAATACTAAAAACTATTGAACCACAAAAATTGTAAGTGCATTTATGAATTTCATCAATTAAGGTCATCTTCAATTCACCTCTTCTTTTAGAATTACCTAAGAATTCACAAAATCATTCAATCAAGCACCTTTTCATTCATTAGATAATCTAAATTACTCACATGAATATCAAAAACTCCCACTAAGCTAATTAAAATGCTACATTTGGCTACTTAATATGCAACTTCGTTACCAAGCCAAATTAAGCATAAAACTAGCAAGAATTCACCAAATAAATACAATAAATGCAAATCACAAAATATATTTATCACTAACAATCACCAATAGCATCAATAAGCTGAAATAAATGCACCTAACTTCACATATTAAAAATTGCCTAAAAATAGAAAATATTCATTCATGGCAAAATTCAAATAACAAAGTTAGGTGAAGAATTGTTACCTCAAGGTGGTTTGGTGATGTTTAGAGATCAATATGATGTGAAAACCCTCAAGAAACTTACTCCAATTTGACCTCAATTGAGTGATTTCAAGAAGGTAGAACCCTAACTAATGGTAAGCTTGAAACCACTTTAGAGTTGTTTTTGAAAAAATATGAACTATGAAATTCACTCTAGAGGATGGGAGAAAGTGATTTGGTGAAGGTTATTTGAAGATTAAATGGTGAGAAGTGGTGTTTTAGTGAGTGGTGTGTGTTTGAGGTGTTAGTGTGTGAGTTGGGTTGAAGAAGAAGGGAGAAAAATTGTGAGGAATCCGTGAAACGGATTCATCTTACGCTGGTTACTGTTCACAATCCGGCCAGAAATTGGAGGGATTCGTGGAGGGATTCTGGGCAGAAATTATTATTATTATTATATATATATATATATTTTTTTTACAATCCGGCCATTTTTTTGGCCGGATTTCAGGCCGGATTTTCGGCCGGATTCTGTCCAGAATGCTCGAAAAAAATTTCTTTTCTCCCCTGACTATCCGGCCTTCAATCCGGCCAACATTTGGCCGGATTTATGACCGGATTTGCTGCAGAAAAAGCTGTTTTCTGCAGTTTTTCCTCCAAATTTGCTTGGCCAACCTTCCACATTCAACCTACTTCATGTTCTTTGAATAAAATTCAAATTTAACATGATCATGCATGAATATAACTTAAACATGAAACACTTTAAATGCATGAAATGCAGCAATTGAACATGAAACTCCCTTTTTGCCTTAATATAAACACCCTTGCAATTGAGATCATTTGCATGAACTCTTGCCATTGCCACCTACAAAACACACAAAAACATTAATCGAAGAACTAAAACTTACTAAAAACAAGCCAACATGAAGAAAAGTAGAGTTGAAAAGTGATCCAAGCCTTCGTTTTTAAAAGGATCCGAGGTCGTTTTTGAAAGGATCCGAGGTCAGATCATTGTGCTCAGAAAACGCGGCTCAAGAAAACGCGCCTCAAGGTGCGTTTTGTGAAGTCGCGTTTCTTCACCAAATTTGCAGCATTGAAAACGCGACTACGTGAGAAAACGCGACTTTAAGTCGCGTTTTTGAAGGCGCGTTTTTGGTTTCTGAACAGGCTGGAAAACGCGAATTGGTAGAAAACGCGACTTCCTGTCGCGTTTTGAAGGCGCGTTTTCTTAATTATAGGCGCAGATTTGAAAACGCGATTCTATGAAAACGCGATTCAGTGGCGCGTTTCATTGAAAAACGCGTTTTCTGCTGCAAAATTTAGCAGAAATTCAACTTTTGAATAATTACAAATGATACCCCAATTTCCCAAAATGCATCATAGATTATTTCTATGTCAAAATAAACCATTCACGCACATGTAAAATGATCTAAACATGCATTCTAAACCTCTTTAATGCATCAAAAACCACAATTACTGAATTTGAGGTATTGAGATCTTTGATCAAATTTTGCCTTTTTTGCCTCATTTGGTCACTTTTCCAAAACCTACAAATGAAAAATGACAAAATTACTCAAACTTATACTTTAAACATAAAATCACTCCAAAGTAACAGCAACTTAAACAAACATTGGGTTGCCTCCCAATAAGCGCTTCTTTAAAGTCAATAGCTGGACTATATCAACTCATTTTTCAAGGAGGCTTAGTTAACGAATAATCCACCATTTTAGGCCGTGGTGGATCATTAAATGGTGACTTTATAGCCAAAGCCACATAATCTAATGATGTGAGAATTGAAAGTGACTTACCTATCCCAAGTGTTTCATAGATATTACCTTGAATATACACCACTTGAGAACTTTCCAAAGGAAATGTCATGAGAGTATCTTGGGCAGGAATACCTTTAGAACCTATACTTTCAATGCACTCCTCAAGAGGGGTGAAAAATGAGTCATTAAAACTCACCTCTTGAGGTTCAAAGTTAGTTCCAAAGATATTATCATGTGAAATGGACATTTGCTCATTGAAACACAATTGAGATTCATCATTTTCATCAAAATGCAACCCATTTTCACATACAACATTCCCACCATTCATGCTAGGATCATTTTGCAAATTATTAGAAGAAATAACTTCACACAATGCACTCAATTGCTCATGTATTCGACCAAAGTGAGAAGCTAATTCATCTATTCTTTCCTCAATCCTATCAAAACGGTCGGAAGTTGCATTTGCTAGCTTTTCTATTGCTGAATCAAATTGATTAGAATAATTTTTTGCAGCTAGCTCCCAAAATGCATTAGAATCATTAGCTAATGGTTCATTCTCTAATTCCCAAGGCAGAGGTGCATTAGCTAACTTCTCTATTGCCAACTCCCAAGATGGTTTTGATTCATATTGGACACTTTCAGGTTGGTGATCATAAAAATATGAATTATCACTATAAGTACATTGATTATTCCAACCATAAGCAGGAGAATTGCTCCAATTAGCACTATATCGATCAAAACAGGGATTGTAATGCTCTAATTCATCATAATAATCCACATTTTGTGCTTGCATACATGTATTAGTAGCATGATAACCTCCACACAAGTCACAAATCACATGATAAGAATTAAAAACATTAACATTCCTCCTCTGCTCAATTTCATGCATCATGGTGTCCATTTGAACTTGTAACTTAATTACATCAAATTTTGCCTTTAAGCACCTTAAACCATCTTCAAAAGACATACATTCAGTAAATTCTTGGTTACCTCTGTTGAAGGAGCTTTGCACTTGGTAACCATCCATTGCCAAACCTCCATTTCTCAAGCATTGTCCTCCCCTGTTTTCTACTCTCCTTGATCCCCTAAACATGCTCTCAAAGTAGCTCAAAAACAAGTTTAGTCAAGAAGAATAGATGACTTTAAACATACAAAAACAAGACATTAAACATAAAAGACTCAACAAGACTCAAAACAAACAAGACACTTAACCAACAAAAACAAGTGAAATTGTCTAAATTAATAAAGTTGCTTTTCACACCGATATTGCCAAATCTTCCCCGGCAACGGCGCCAAAAACTTGACGGGTATTTTACATACGTGCAAGCTAAAAAAAATACCGAATTACACCCGTTCACTGCAAGTATACAGATCAACTAGTAGTTTAGGGTATATATCGGGTCGATCCCACAAGGAAGAGTGAACAATTACCGGTATTACTAAAGCTTCTCTATTATTTAGACTATCAATGAATTATAACAAATTTAACCTACTGAAATTATACAAAATGACAAATAAAAGCTCCTTAGGTTGTGGTATCCCCAACTACTCATGCAAGTGCTATATTTGGATCATTAATTACTACATCTAGGCTAGTTATGGTGTAATTTCCTTATGCATTTGAATCCTACTTTCGTAGTGAATCAATTATACTTATAACTAATCCATACCTATTCTCATGGTTATGAAATTAGCTACAAGTTCATTTCTTCAATGAAATTACATGAAATGAATCACTAAAAACCACATAAGTGCACCTCTACTTTCGTGAGTGTACTCCCTATGTTTAGCACTTCTTGAACTAGTGTTAAATCTCAATTTTCATTGCAGAAACAACACCTTAAATAATCACAATCAATGGTACCAGATTAATCATGATTTAAAGAGCCAAAGTGCTAAATAACTTGCTCAAATCATAGCAGTCAAATAACCAAATAATAAACACTAACAATTATAGAAAGGTCAACCAAACCCAAGGCTTAAACTTTAGAAACACATAATGAACACAAAATCCAGAACTTGTATATTAACTAAACTTGGAATCAAATACAAAAGATAAAGAGTTTGGAAGGAATACAACCCTTGTCACATGAGCTTTCTTCCTTGCCTTCTTCATCCTCCATCTTCATCCTAATCTAGATAATAAACAAGAATGGAAAAGCTACACTACTCTATACTAAGCTAAACTAACACTAGGGAGATGAAAGAGCTACATTTCTGCAGCTTCAAGCTTTCTCCCGTAGCTCACTCTCTATTTTCCTGCTATGAACTCCAATCTCCCTAATTTCTTGCAATCTTGGCTATTTTATGATGAAAGATGGTCAAGAAATGAGGCCTCCACCTTCCTTTTACAGCTGGAGATGTTTCTCACATGTCTAGCAACGCATGTGAGTTGGTGGAGGTGAAATTGAGTTTTACGCGTACAAAGCAGCCTTTTCTGACCACAATCCGGCCAGGAATCCGGCCACAAATCCGGCCAAATTCCGGCCGGATTGCTACAGTGACCATTTGGTCACTTCTGGTTCAATTTCCAGCTCTGCTCCGATTTTGCATCAACTTCCACTGAACTTTTCTTGATGATAAAAGCTGATTTAGCTCTTTACCAAAACATGAAACTTGTAGCCCTTTGAGTTAGCTTTCCAATGCATCAAGAATCACCTCATTTGGATCTGTGTAGGCTGAGAAATGACCGGAATACCCTTACCTGCTCATTGCCCTGTTCCAGTTTCGACCAGTAGAAATTTGCTATTGTAATTCGGCATTTTGACCTAGAAAACCTTTAAACTGGATTTAGATGTCTTCACCAAAGTTGTAGATATATCTCTTATCTTCAAATGGGTTCAAGAATCATCTCAATCCGATCATTGTAGCTCAAGTTATAGCCGAAATACGAAAATGTGTCAAAACTGTCAAAATACACAAAATCCAAGTAAAAAGTGATAAAAACCTCATTTAATTGAACAAAAGCATTTTATACCAATTATAGCCAAAATAAATCATTTTCTTCCAATAATATACCCAAAGTGACTAAAAATAATATAAAATATCATACAATTATTACGTAAATTAGTCACTTATCAGCTTTCTTTTTCATTTGTTCTTCTTCACCACACATTCCACAAATCACCAAATTTGTGGCTTCTACATCATTTGAATCTTAACTAGTTTGTTTGATATTTTGCATTATAGATGTCTATTACTAATGATTATTAGATGGAACTTGTGCACTCTTTGACTTTCATTTATGTAGGGAATAATTGCAATTCATGAAAGATGAAGTCATAGAAGGTTGCAAGCAAAAGGTCAATTCACGATAGACGGAGTATTTCTTTTACTCTTACTTTTCCTTTTCACACATTGATGACAATGTGCATTTTAAGTGTGGGAGAGAAGTTTATTACCTTCTTAATTGTGGTGATTTGAGAGAAAATGGTTCAAATTTTTCTCAATTTTCAAAAAAATTCCATGACTATTAGTAGTCAAATTCTCCCTTTGGAATAATATTGATATGTCTTAAGAATCTCATTTCTTATTTGACTTGGAAATAACTCTTATGAGACAAAGATTTTTGCTATGAAGAACGTATGTCTTGTAAAGTGGAAATAATTATGTCTTGAATTTTGCATGATGGATAAGTTCCTATCTTGATTGGATTTCACAATTTGAGTCATGGATATGGTCAATATCAGCTTTACTTTTTCTATGATCATTCTATATGAGGGAAGTTCCTAGAAAAATAAAAAGAAAAAATGAGAAAAAGAAAAAAATAAATGTTTACTTCAATGATTTTTTAAATTTAGTAATCGAGAATCTTCATCTACAAATGTCAATTTTCACATAAAACGACTCTTGAATTATAAGTATGTGATGCAACTTTCGCAATAGCAGTTTCTTTTGAACATGTATTTTGTGAGGCAAATATGGTTGCAGATAGGTTGCAGCGGTATGGGGGCAAGGCAATATGGTTTTTAATTCATATCAACAATTGCCTAGGGATGTTCGTGCATGTTTAGCCTTAGATATTAGGGAATTGCCATCGATTAGATGGCAATTAAATGTTTTTCATTAGCTAGTTTCAGCTGTTGATCTGGGTATCTTGAACTCTTTGTACTTTTTACTTTATGGAATAAATAAGGGAGTTCCTCCCCGAGTTTGGGGATTTTTTTGGCAAAAAAAAATGCAACTCTAGTTTGTGATGAAATAAAGTAACCGGAGGTCTTTGTTTACCAATGTCGATTTTCGCGTCAAAAAATGTCTTCACAATTTGAGGAAGCTATTTGATATGTATTAATTAAATTCCTCTTTTGAGTAAATAAAGATGATCATGGAAGTTGTGTGCCTTGATTTGGTCATATGAGTTGCTTAAAAGTGAAATTGAGTTAAAGGGAGGAAATGAGTTGAAAAAGTCTTAATTTTCAACATAATTATCTCTCCTTTATTTGGTGTAATGAGTATTTGTGGTGAAATGAATGGTGATTTATTTTGTTATTGAGGAAATGAATTTGAAAGATACATGAGCACAAAGAAACATATTTGAACTATCATGATGGTTTGTAATTCTTAAATTGTTTGAGGACAAGTAATAGTTCAAGTGTGAGGGAGTTTGATTAGCATTTATTTTACCTATTTCTAGTTAGGTTTTAGGATAAATTTTGTGGTGAGTTTCAAGTTAAAATGGAAGAATTGAATTCCTTTATAAGTTACTTTTCATACAAGTAGTGTTTCTTAACCAAAAAAATGCAAAAGTGTGGGTTAATGAGTAAATTTATGTTGTTTTTGTAGGTTTTGGTATCTTATGAATTGATTCAAATTAAGAAATATTTGACAATTTTGACACACTTTGATATTTTGGCTATATTTTGAGTTACAAGTATTGAATGAAGATGATTTTTAATCCATTTAGAAGCTAAGACATAGCACTACAATTCTTATGGGACATCAAAATCCAGTTCATTGATTTTCCTGGTAAAAAATATGAAATACTGTCAGGAAAATTTTTTGTCAAAAGTTGAAATAGGGCATTGACCATTTAGGGGTATTTTGATCATTTCTCACCTATAGAGATCCAAATGAGATTATTCTTGATGCATTGGAAAGTTAACTCAAAGAGTTACAATGCTCATATTTTTCGGAAGAGCTACTTCAACTTCCATCATCAAAAAATTGTAATTGAATTTGATCCAAAAATAGAGCAAAGTTGAGATTTGAATAGAAAGTGCAAAATCGTGCAACATGAAGATCCATGAGGTGATCCACGAGGCATACCTCACGGATCCCTGAGTGGCTACTGTAAGTTGATTCTATAATTTGTATTTGTTTCATACTACTTTGTGGACAAATTTTCCTCATAAAATCTATGACGACCTCACCTCCCCCTAGGGCGTACCCAAGGGTTTGACGAACCGCCTACCCAACTCTCGTCAGAACTCACTCACTAACGTTCTTGAAATAGCCGTTCAAGCCTCGAAATTAACATAAAAGTTCCATTTCCAACCAACAATTCAAACTTCATTTACAATCCAAGAGTAAAACATAGGATTACATTTCTAAATATTTCAAATACATCTCATGTACAAAAGTACAAGTATGAGAGATTATATACACTAGTTCACAGCTACTTGCTCCAACCTCCATCCTTGTAAAGAAAATAAACTAATGGGATGAGTTAAAAACTCAATGAGATTCCCAAACAAGCAAACAAGCAGGTAAACACGGGAACATTTACACTTAGCACTTTGCACACTTGGCACAGTAATAAGCAGTCATTCAAGAATCATTCATTCATTGAAAGAATACATGCTCACTTGGAGCCCTTCATTCAAGTCATTCATTCATTAATTTGCCAATCATTTTTCTTATCCCTCCGACATTAGAAAATATTTGCAAGTGAAAACTCCTTCAGTGTTCATGTCATTCATTCATTGCATTGAATTCACTGGCCAGTTCTCCACCAGAGTTTGTGGTAATACTTGAATATACCAAACATTATTCCAGGATCACCAGCCGCCTGATCGAATCCGCTTCTGGCTTGAGTTGACTGGCAACGAAGGGTAAGGACCCAGTTCAGCCAAAAAGCTTACATTCATGCACAAGTAGCATTCAATCATTGAAAATTCACTTTTGCTTGGGTCGAGTGCGATAAAGTGCACACTCGCCCATCAAAAACCCATTTAACAATCATTGAAAAGCATTTAACATTCCGGCAACATTCACAACATTTCACATAGTCATTTAAAGCATACACATGTAAGGAACACTCACCTTTTAAAGTAGACCAAAGCTAAACGTTCAATTCCGGGTCGTGCTCGTTCCCACCGTTAAACCCTAAAAGTAACCAAGACAAGATATCATGGTCCAATCATCCAAAACCTGGATTAATAAGGTGCTCACTTTAGCCTTAATCATGAGCCATACGCCTATCTAAAATCGGCCCCTCAAAACACAAAACTCAAAGACAAACTTGAAAGCCAATCGAAGAATGTCCAAGTGCATTCTAGGGTTATGAAGTACACTTGTTTAAAGCCACAAAATCATCCAAAATCACACCAATTAAAGTTTAAGATCTAGAAAAGTTTTCTCAAAGTTTTTCAAGTTCCACTCAATTCATTTGACAAAATTTTCCAGCTTTGGCGACATTTTTTGAAAAAGTATAACTCGAGTTCCATAGGTCAAAAAATCACAAAACTTACACCATTAGAAAATAGACTCAAAATACGGACTTTAGAAGACATTTTCATGAAATTCAACTCATAGGTTAGTCAAATGTTTAGTTCAAAATCACTGCTGTTTCATGTGCAAAACAGAACAGTCATGGTTTTTCAAGAAATTTTGTAAATTGGCTGGTATTTATAGGAGTTGAACCAACCCCTGATTTTTCCACGGTTAAAAGAGCTATGAGTCTAGTTTCAAATGCAACAAACAGAACTCAATTTGGATTTTTCTACATCAAGATGTAACAGATTTTTCAAAACTGCTCAAAGTCTCCTGCTGAAAAACTTTTCAGCAGCACTTCCCCTTATTTTCCCTAATTTCCAGCCATTTTCAAAGCTATATTCTCACCACAAGACAGCCCCAAATCAAGTTCACAAGGTATAGGATACATAGAGTACTTATTTTAGCCACAAAACTAGCTATAATCAACATATACCTAAGTTGGAAAATTTTCTACCAAAGCTGAAATTTTGCAACTAAGGCTGAAAATTCTTATTTGGAAACTAAAAAGTCACAATAAAGTTACAAATCTTCATACAAGTCCATAACTGATGATCTTGATCCCGACTTTTTTGATACTTACAAAACAATTGGATAATGCTAATATTTTTCAATGAGAAAGCTTTTCAGCTCTGAAGAAATTTGATTCAAAAAAGCAATTGAAAGAAGAAAAAGGAAGTTGAAAACTATCGGACGCTCACAATGGCAATACTAGACGTCCGATAGATAGGGCAGATACCGGACGATCATATCGGACAAAAAACATCATCACCAGACGTCCGAAAGAATTGAAATGACTTCTCAAACTCTCTATCCGCTTTCCGATGCAAGCATCGGAAGTATCGAACGTCTGATACTCCCAACGGCTAGTTGACTCTTCAACTATTTTCTATCCATTGAAAGTCTTAATGAAATACTTTTTTGGTCTTATATAAATAGTGCATGATCAGAAACTTCAAAAGAACTTTTGCACACTGAGAATACAAAAGATCAAGAGTAGTTTTAGTGGAAAAATGCTCTCCAAGGAACATTTGTACTCTTTGTAGTGTAAGATTCTTTGTAAACTTTTCATTTGTGAGAGAATACTTCAATAGTGTAGCTTTGTGAGGATTATTCTGAGGGATTGTAAAACTTCCTAACTTGACTGAGTGAACCTTAGGGCAAGGAGGAAGTGAGCGTTCCTTTGTACACAAGATTGGTTGTATTTCATCAATTTGAAGAACCTTGCTTTGTGAATTGATCTTCGAGTTTAAGAGGAGTTTGGTAGTCAATTGGTTTGCATTTCTTATCTTTTTATTTATCTATTATCTTGTGATTCTTAAATTGCATATCTCTTCTACTTCTCTCAGGTGATATTGCTCCTTCGTTGATTGATTCATTGTGTGATCACTTAGAAAAAATGGTAAATTTCGTATTGAGCCAAAAGTGCCCATAATCTGATTAATTTTTTTAATCAACCTAATTCACCCCCCCTCTTAGCTTGTTTTCGGGTCTAACAATTGGTATCAGATAATTGGTATCAGAATTTGGTCTTCTTGAAATTAAGTTCAAGTGGCTTAGGAGCAAAGATGACAACCCACAATGCTATATTTTTTGAAGGACAATCTGTAACTATATCTCCAATGTTTAATGGGTCAAATTATGTGAGTTGGAAAGAGAGAATGATTATTTTCTTACAATCGATTGACATTGAATTGTGGTTTATTGTTAATGAAGGTCCATATGATGCCTCAATAGAAGATGAAAATACTCATAGACCTAGACCAAAAACAAGAAATGAATGAACTGCAGAGGATAGAGCTCATCTCACCTTAAATGCTAAAACTATGAATGTGTTATATAGTGCTTTAGACTCAAATGAATCTATTAGGGTCAAAATCTATAAGTCAGCTAAATAGATTCGGGACAAATTGAGAGAAATTCATGAAGGTAGTGAAAATGTTAGGAAACAAAAAAACTCTATCTTGATTACTAAATATGAGTCGTTTAAGATGGAATCTCATGAAGATATTGATAAAATGTATTGTAAATTTAATGATCTTGTTAAGGATTTAGAAGTTCTGGAAAAGAAATACTCCTTAGGAGAGAAAAACAGAAAAATCTTGAATACTTTGTCTAAAAATTGGGAAAGTAAATGACTGCTATTGAAGATACGAAAGATTTGAATTCAATGCCTATTAAATCTGTGAGGACCGTAAAATTTCCTTATTTTATATCATTTAATTCTATTCATTTTCATGCATTTTCTTTATTCTATTTTACTACCTTAATTTTCTAGACATTTTATAAGTGAATATAGTTTTCAAAACATTTTTCTAGTATAAGTTAGTTTGGGTTAATTTGGAAGTGTATTAAGGACGTGGGACTCGCTAGTGTGGTAAGTGCGATAAAATTTTGACGACTAGGTTAAGTTTCGTATTGAGGGATATTATTTTACAAGGTGTTAGGAGATAATTAGAGATTAGTTATCTAGGTTAAGTTTGGTAGACAAAGGGATAAGAATAAACTTAAGAAAGGCCAAGTGTCATGAAACCATTGGATGGGGACCTTGACCAAATTTCTTTACCTTTACTAAAAATCAAAGTTTGATCAAAATTCATCTTCATTTGCTTGCTTCTTGGCCGGCCATCAAGAAAGAAAAGAACACGAGAGAAACACTCATTTTAACTTCCAAACTTACTTGAATCTTGAGATTTAGCCAACCACTTTGCAAAATATTCCATAAAAATGTTATCTGAGTAGGTTTGGAGGATTTGGTGGAGTGATTTTTGGAGAAGAAGCTCTAAGCTATTATCTTTCTTGAGTTTATAAGGTACCTTACTTGGAAAATTCCCTTTTTGTTCTAATAATGGTAAATTAGTGACTTATAGTAGCTAAATATGTGGTTTTGTGGAAGATTTCATGATTGAAAGTAGAGTTTGATAAATTTCAAATTTTATTGGTGATTTTTCTGATTTTATATGATAATTAGTGGTTGGCCATGAATGATGGCTTGATATGGTGTAAAATGAAGCTTTTATGTGTTAGTTGTGGTTGTTTGTGAAAAATTTCAGTTTGTATGGAAAATTTCAGTTTTAGGGTTTCAAAATTGGGGCTTTCTTGTGATTAGTATTGGAGCTATTAATTGGCTCAAATTGAAGAGTATTGTGGCCCTAATTAGGTGTGTTTTATAGCTTATGATTTGTATGTGCAATTGTGGTTGAATTGAGATGACATTGGTGTTGATTGTAGGATGAAAAAAGTAAGGAATTTAGGGGATATGCTGTCCAAATTTTGGGGATATTGGATTTCTTCGAACTTGGTTTGATTTGGAGTATATAAGAAGGGCTTTTGGGTCGTTCGAGCCCTAGGTCTTCATGTTATCTTTTCGTTCCAAAAATCATGTTTTGCACCCTTGCATTCGTAATTATTTGAAAAGGCATACGACTTGTAGTCGAGCCTCATTTGTACATTTCGTTTACTGGATTTGTGGCTGTGGGAATCATAATTGTTTACCTTGGTTATTCTAGGATTCCTTGGTGATTAGAGCCCTACTTTGGTTGAAACTTTGAAGTATCCTTACGTGAACTGGTAAGTGTACCACTTCCCTAAATTACTGCTAAACTGGTTATCTGTACTTGCAAATTGCTATTTGAATGTCTTTGTCGACTGTTTATTTTGTATGAAACGAGTGTGTACTTTATCGCACTCGTTCTCTGGCCTGTGTGACTTGTTTCCTGTACATACTTGAATCTGTTACTTGTGCCTGATATGATGTCGTTTGGAAGTGTATCCAACGACCTTCTAGTTAAATCTGAGCTCAATCTCATGAGGAGTCAATTGAATCAAACCAGCAAGGGCTTGGTTGAGGAAAATTTACAATCCATGGGTGCATGTTCTTGGAAAATCTTTGGGTATTGGAGACTCTAGATTTTCGGTATACTTGAGTATTACCATTCCTGTTCCTATTTGACGTTCGATCCCGGTAAGAGGTATGTTTGGTGAACGGGATTTTGGCGTAAGCGGGGTCTACGGACATGTGTGTTTCATTAAACGTTGACGGAGGGTCAACGAGGTTGGATTAAGTATTGCAACGGGAAGTTGGCTCCTGAGAGCCACCTGTATCCTTTAATTTGCGGTGTTTATTATTTCTCTTATTTGATGTGTATATGTGCCCTAAAAGTAATTCCTCATGATTTCTACTATTTATACTTTTGGTACCTCATTGAGCTTCTAACTCACCCCGTTCCGTTATCCTTGTTTTTCTTACAGGGAACAATCTTTTGGAACTTCGATGTTTTGAAGAATGAGTTGAACTAGTTAGAAATTCTTTTGTTCTTTTGGTATAGCTCCTCGACAATTTGGAAACCCTAAATGTATCCGGCCAGAAACCGGCCGGATTGTGACGTGGCAGTCACTGTTCATCCGCGGCTTGTTTCGTTCTTCATTCCATTTTTTTTATCGGT
>NW_020863401.1:0-25430 GCF_003713205.1 Coffea eugenioides | reverse complement strand
GCGATTACGCTCGTTACAGGTATAACCTACGCTTGTACACTTATGGTATATGTTTATGAGTAATTTGGTACGATGAAGTTCCGGGAAGTAGGTTTAATTTTTGTAAGAAATGCCGTTTGATATTGTTTTTACCAGTATATAAGCGTAAGTGTGCTCTATATAGGTTTATGAGGGAATTTATGACATTGATCATTAGAGGTGGCAAGGTTAAATTTGTGAAAAATGTGGTGTGATAGAGTTGTACTATTGAGGGAATGTGAAATTGACCAGTTTTTGCAAATTTTTTAGGAGGTATTGTACTGCTCGGCTCAGGAGATTGTACAAGTCGTTGAAATTCACGCATGGCCGTGGTAAATATAGTAAAAGGGCGATTACAGCTTCTATGGTCACTGAAGTGAGGTAATAGATTGCCAAGACCAATGGTTGAATTTGATTGACATTACAGTTGGTAAATGTTTAATTTCGCTTTTGCTATTTGAAGAACAAATATGCTGTTTTGTCTCTCATTAATAATTTCTTAATGGTCGTTAATCTATCCTGATTCTGCGTGGTGGTTGGGGACACTATAGGTATCTTCATGTGGTTCTTTATACAGCAGAAAGAGCTTGGAGCCATGCTATGGAAAAGAAAACGCTGCCAGATGGTCCAAATGCACGTCAGCGTGGCTATCTGATTGGTAGGCTGCGAAAAGCAGTCAAATGGGCTACTTTGTTTCAAGACTTGTGTGCCATTAAAGGAGATTCTAGGACATCTTTGGAAGCAGAGGTGTGCTGATTAATTCATCATTTTGCACTGCTGCTGTACCCTGTATACAAATAAAGCTATTTTCGGTCAAAATACAATAAGAATATGCAAATTAAGGTTCTATTGGTAAATAATTATTAAATCATACAAAAAGAAAGATAGCCCACAAGTGGGCCCAATTTACATACATGTTCTATACTATTGATATTAAAAAAATCAAATATATATAATAATAATTGTGTGTGTGTTTAAAAAATGTATTCAACACACATAATTATGAAAAGTGAAAAATTCGATATTTTGAAATGTAGGGAGTATAAATCTATTTGTGCAATTGAGGGATGAAAAAAATCATTTTATAAAATATGAGGGACGAAAAAATTTATTTTATAAAATGTGGAGGACTATAGATGAGATTATGTAAAATATAATTTGACAAATTTACCCTTAAAAAATGATCATGTGCCTTGCACATGATGGATTTCGGCCAAAAAATGATCGAAAACCTACTTAGGGACTAAATTTGTCCGATGTGAATATGTAAGGGATATAAAATTACACTTTTAAAAGTGATGGACGAAAAAAGTTATTTTACAAAATGTAAGGGACGTTTTGGACGATTTTCACTAAATAAAATGAAGAAACTAGTTGTGGATACTAAATTCATATAAATGATGGACGAAATTAGTAAGCTATGATAAATTTAACAATGACCCCTAGGCTTTAAGTCTGTTGTCCACGTACCCATAAACAATTTGAATTACACTTTAGACTCCAGTACTTGTCATAATCCATTAAACAGTAGACAACGCAGAGGAGACTAGGATTTTTATGTCGAGACCAAACAGGCTTCATTTACGTTCACTCAGCGACTAAACCAGAAAACCCCGCCGGCCAGTTGTTGCCACAAGCCAGGCATTTTGTGCGACATCTTCAGAATCTTCAAGCCACCTAACATTCAAGCTGTCGAGGCTAATTTCCGATAAGACCTACGCCAAATTAAATCTGACGGAGAGTTTCACATTAACGATTATGCCAAAGAGAACAACTCCTCCCCTATGGATGTGGACAACTAAATTCGGAATCCGTTGCATCAGATCAATAGCCCTAGTTCTCTTCAATTGTAATTTACTCTCCCATTAAAGCCTCTAGACAGCTAATTTTGAGGTGATAGATTTAGTTTTTTTTTTTGGTGAATTTACAGTTTGCAGCTCTTTGAAAATCGCTCAATGCAGCTGGATTGCGCGTTTTGGCGATTACGCTCTTAACCTGTATAACCCTACGCTTTACACTTATGATATATGTTTATGATAATTTGGTACGATGAAGTTCCGGGAAGTAGGTTTAATTTTTGTAAGAAATGCCGTTTGATATTGTTTTTACCAGTATATAAGCGTAAGTGTGCTCTATATAGGTTTATGAGGGAATTTATGACATTGATCATTAGAGGTGGCAAGGTTAAATTTGTGAAAAATGTGGTGTGATAGAGTTGTACCATTGAGGGAATGTGAAATTGACCAGTTTTTGCAAATTTTTTAGGAGGTATTGTACTGCTCGGCTCAGGAGATTGTACAAGTCGTTGAAATTCACGCATGGCCGTGGTAAATATAGTAAAAGGGCGATTACAGCTTCTATGGTCACTGAAGTGAGGTAATAGATTGCCAAGACCAATGGTTGAATTTGATTGACATTACAGTTGGTAAATGTTTTAATTTCGCTTTTGCTATTTGAAGAACAAATATGCTGTTTTGTCTCTCATTAATAATTTCTTAATGGTCGTTAATCTATCCTGATTCTGCATGGTGGTTGGGGACACTGTAGGTATCTTCGTGTGGTTCTTTATACAGCAGAAAGAGCTTGGAGCCATGCTATGGAAAAGAAAACGCTGCCAGATGGTCCAAATGCACGTCAGCGTGGCTATCTGATTGGTAGGCTGCGAAAAGCAGTCAAATGGGCTACTTTGTTTCAAGACTTGTGTTCCATTAAGGGAGATTCTAGGACATCTTTGGAAGCAGAGGTGTGCTGATTAATTCATCATTTTGCACTGCTGTTGTGCCCTGTATACAAATAAAGCTATTTTCGGTCAAAATACAATAAGAATATGCAAATTAAGGTTCTATTGGTAAATATTAGTTATAATCATACAAAAAGAGAAGATAGCCCACAAGTTGGGCCCAATTACATACATGTGTTTATACTATTATTATTAAATAAAATCAAATAGATATATATATATGTGTGTGTGTGTGTTTAAAAAAATGTATTCACACACATAATTAGTGAGAAATGAAAAATTCATATTTTGAAATGTGAGGGATGGAGAAATTCATTTTGTGTAATGTGAGGGATGAAAAAAATCATTTATAAAATATGAGGGACGAAAAAATTTATTTTATAAAATGTGGAGGACTATAGATGAGATTATGTAAAATATAATTTGACAAATTTACCCTTAAAAAATGATCATGTGCCTTGCACATGATGGATTCCGGCCAAAAAATGATCGAAAACCTAGTTAGGGACTAAATTTGTCCGATGTGAATATGTAAGGGATATAAAATTACACTTTTAAAAGTGAGGGACGAAAAAAGTTATTTTACAAAATGTAAGGGACGTTTTGGACGATTTTCCCTAAATAAAATGAAGAAACTAGTTGTGGATACTAAATTCATATAAATGATGGACGAAATTAGTAAGCTATGATAAATTTAACAATGACCCCTAGGCTTTAAGTCTGTTGTCCACGTACCCATAAACAATTTGAATTACACATTAGACTCCAGTACTTGTCATAATCCATTAAACAGTAGACAACGCAGAGGAGACTAGGATTTTTATGTCGAGACCAAACAGGCTTCATTTACGTTCACTCAGCGACTAAACCAGAAAACCTCGCCGCCGGCAGTGTGCTACAAGCCAGGGGCATTTTGGACATCTTCAGAATCTTTCAAGCCACCTACATTCAAGCTGTCGGGCTAATTCCGATAAAGACGACGCCAAATTTAAGATCTGACGGAGATTTCACATTAACGATATGGCCAAAGAGAACAACTCCTCCGCTATGGATGTGGGCAACTAGAATTCGGAATCCGTTGATCAGATTAATAGCCCTAGGTTCTCTATCAATGGTAATTTACTCTCCCATAAAGCTCTAGACAGCTAATTTTGAGGTGATAATTTAGTTTTTTTTTTTTTTGGTGAATTTACAGTTTTGCAGCTCTTGAAATCCGCTCAGATGCAGCATGGATTGCGGTTTGGCGATTACGCTCGTTACCGGTATAACCTACGCTTGTACACTTATGGTATATGTTTATGAGTAATTTGGTACGATGAAGTTCCGGGAAGTAGGTTTAATTTTTGTAAGAAATGCCGTTTGATATTGTTTTTACCAGTATATAAGCGTAAGTGTGCTCTATATAGGTTTATGAGGGAATTTATGACATTGATCATTAGAGGTGGCAAGGTTAAATTTGTGAAAAATGTGGTGTGATAGAGTTGTACTATTGAGGGAATGTGAAATTGACCAGTTTTTGCAAATTTTTTAGGAGGTACTGTACTGCTCGGCTCAGGAGATTGTACAAGTCGTTGAAATTCACGCATGGCCGTGGTAAATATAGTAAAAGGACGATTACAGCTTCTATGGTCACTGAAGTGAGGTAATAGATTGCCAAGACCAATGGTTGAATTTGATTGACATTACAGTTGGTAAATGTTTTAATTTCGCTTTTGCTATTTGAAGAACAAATATGCTGTTTTGTCTCTCATTAATAATTTCTTAATGGTCGTTAATCTATCCTGATTCTGCATGGTGGTTGGGGACACTGTAGGTATCTTCGTGTGGTTCTTTATACAGCAGAAAGAGCTTGGAGCCATGCTATGGAAAAGAAAACGCTGCCAGATGGTCCAAATGCACGTCAGCGTGGCTATCTGATTGGTAGGCTGCGAAAAGCAGTCAAATGGGCTACTTTGTTTCAAGACTTGTGTTCCATTAAGGGAGATTCTAGGACATCTTTGGAAGCAGAGGTGTGCTGATTAATTCATCATTTTGCACAGCTGCTGTGCCCTGTATACAAATAAAGCTATTTTCGGTCAAAATACAATAAGAATATGCAAATTAAGGTTCTATTGGTAAATATTAGTTATAATCATACAAAAAGAGAAGATAGCCCACAAGTTGGGCCCAATTACATACATGTGTTTATACTATTATTATTAAATAAAATCAAATAGATATATATATATATATGTGTGTGTGTGTGTTTAAAAAAATGTATTCACACACATAATTAGTGAGAAATGAAAAATTCATATTTTGAAATGTGAGGGATGGAGAAATTCATTTTGTGTAATGTGAGGGATGAAAAAAATCATTTTATAAAATATGAGGGACGAAAAAATTTATTTTATAAAATGTGGAGGACTATAGATGAGATTATGTAAAATATAATTTGACAAATTTACCCTTAAAAAATGATCATGTGCCTTGCACATGATGGATTCCGGCCAAAAAATGATCGAAAACCTAGTTAGGGACTAAATTTGTCCGATGTGAATATGTAAGGGATATAAAATTACAATTTTAAAAGTGAGGGACGAAAAAAGTTATTTTACAAAATGTAAGGGACGTTTTGGACGATTTTTCCTAAATAAAATGAAGAAACTAGTTGTGGATACTAAATTCATATAAATGATGGACGAAATTAGTAAGCTATGATAAATTTAACAATGACCCCTAGGCTTTAAGTCTGTTGTCCACGTACCCATAAACAATTTGAATTACACATTAGACTCCAGTACTTGTCATAATCCATTAAACAGTAGACAACGCAGAGGAGA
This sequence comes from Coffea eugenioides, assembly GCF_003713205.1. Classification (NCBI taxonomy): domain Eukaryota; kingdom Viridiplantae; phylum Streptophyta; class Magnoliopsida; order Gentianales; family Rubiaceae; genus Coffea; species Coffea eugenioides. Next base: position 19,850 of record NW_020863401.1, on the reverse strand, counting down.
CTAGGATTTTTATGTCGAGACCAAACAGGCTTCATTTACGTTCACTCAGCGACTAAACCAGAAAACCCCGCCGCCGGCAGTGTGCCACAAGCCAGGGGCATTTTGGACATCTTCAGAATCTTTCAAGCCATCTACATTCAAGCTGTCGGGCTAATTCCGATAAAGACGACGCCAAATTTAAGATCTGACGGAGATTTCACATTAACGATATGGCCAAAGAGAACAACTCCTCCGCTATGGATGTGGACAACTAGAATTCGGAATCCGTTGATCAGATTAATAGCCCTAGGTTCTCTATCAATGGTAATTTACTCTCCCATAAAGCTCTAGACAGCTAATTTTGAGGTGATAATTTAGTTTTTTTTTTTTGGTGAATTTACAGTTTTGCAGCTCTTGAAATCCGCTCAGATGCAGCATGGATTGCGGTTTGGCGATTACGCTCGTTACCGGTATAACCTACGCTTGTACACTTATGGTATATGTTTATGAGTAATTTGGTACGATGAAGTTCCGGGAAGTAGGTTTAATTTTTGTAAGAAATGCCGTTTGATATTGTTTTTACCAGTATATAAGCGTAAGTGTGCTCTATATAGGTTTATGAGGGAATTTATGACATTGATCATTAGAGGTGGCAAGGTTAAATTTGTGAAAAATGTGGTGTGATAGAGTTGTACCATTGAGGGAATGTGAAATTGACCAGTTTTTGCAAATTTTTTAGGAGGTATTGTACTGCTCGGCTCAGGAGATTGTACAAGTCGTTGAAATTCACGCATGGCCGTGGTAAATATAGTAAAAGGGCGATTACAGCTTCTATGGTCACTGAAGTGAGGTAATAGATTGCCAAGACCAATGGTTGAATTTGATTGACATTACATGTGTGTTTAAATGTTTAATTTCGCTTTTGCTATTGCAAGAACAAATATGCTGTTTGTCTCTCATTAATAATTTCTTAATGTCTGTTCAGTGCTATCCTGATTCTGCGTGGTGTGGGGACACTGTTAGTATCGTTCATGTGGCTTCTTTATACAGCAGAAAGAAGCTTTGAGCCATGCTTATGGAAAAGAAAACGCTTGCCAGATGGTTCCAAATGCACTCCAGCGCTGGCTATCTGATTGGTATTAGGCTGCGAAAAGCAGTCAAATGGGCTACTTTGTTTCAAGACTTGTGTTCCATTAAGGGAGATTCTAGGACATCTTTGGAAGCAGAGGTGTGCTGATTAATTCATCATTTTGCACTGCTTCGTCTTGTGCCTGATACAGAATTAAACCGTGAGTGTGTCGGTCAAAATACAATAAAAAAAGGGGAATTCTGCAATTAAGTCGTTCTATGGTATAATATAGTTCATTTAATCATACAATAAAAGGAGAAGATAGCCCCACCCAAGTTGGTCCCAATACATACATTGTTATACTATTATTATTAAATAAATAATCAATAACAATAGAGTATATATTATAATATTATTGTGTGTGTGTGTTTAAAGAAAATGTATTCACACAACATAATTAGTGAAAATGAAAAAATTCATTATTTGAAATGTTAGGGAGATGGAGAAAATTCATTGTCAATTGTGAGGGATGAAAAAAATCATTTAAAAATATGAGGACGAAAAAATTTAGATTTTATATAGAAATGTGGAGGACTATAGCATGAGATTATGTAACAGTATAATCTTACAAATTTACCCTTTAAAAAAATGATCATGTGCCTTCGCATCATGAGCATTCCGGCCAAAAAATGATCGAAAAACCTAGTTAGGACTAAATTTTCCGAGAATGTGCAATTATGTAAGGGATAAAAATTACACTTTTTAAAAGTGTAGGGACGAAAAAGTTATTTTGTTACAAAATGTAAGGACGTTTTGGACGATTTTCCCTTAAATAAAATGGAAGAAATATTGTGGGATTATCTAAATTCATATAAATGATGCGACGAAATTAGTAAGCTATCGATAAATTTATACCAATGACCCCTAGGCTTTAAGTCTTTGCTCCACGTACCCATAAACAATTTGATATTACACATTTAGACTCCAGTACTTGGTCATAAATCCATTAAAAGCGAGTAGACAAGCGCAGAGGATGACTAGCGGATTTTTATGTCGAGATCAAACCGGCTTCTTACGATTCACTCAGCGACTAAACCAGAAAACCCGCCGCCGGCAGGTGTGCCACAAACGCAGGGCATGGACATCTTCAGAATCTTTTCAAGCCACCTACATTCAAGCTGTCGAGGCTAATTCCGGCATAAAACGACGCCAAATTAATGATCTGACGAGATTTCACATTAACGAATATGGCCAAAAGAGAATAACTCCTCCGCTTATGGCATGTGGACAACTAGAATTCGGGAGATCCGTTTGATCAGGATTTAATGCCCTAGACGTCTCTATCAATGTTAATTTACTTCTCCAATAAAGCTCTATAGACAGCTAATTTTGAGGTGATAATTTAGTTTTTTTTTTTTGGTGAATTTACAGTTTTGCAGCTCTTGAAATCCGCTCAGATGCAGCATGGATTGCGGTTTGGCGATTACGCTCGTTACCGGTATAACCTACGCTTGTACACTTATGATATATGTTTATGAGTAATTTGGTACGATGAAGTTCCGGGAAGTAGGTTTAATTTTTGTAAGAAATGCCGTTTGATATTGTTTTTACCAGTATATAAGCGTAAGTGTGCTCTATATAGGTTTATGAGGGAATTTATGACATTGATCATTAGAGGAGGCAGGGTTAAATTTGTGAAAAATGTGGTGTGATAGAGTTGTACTATTGAGGGAATGTGAAATTGACCAGTTTTTGCAAATTTTTTAGGAGGTACTGTACTGCTCGGCTCAGGAGATTGTACAAGTCGTTGAAATTCACGCATGGCCGTGGTAAATATAGTAAAAGGACGATTACAGCTTCTATGGTCACTGAAGTGAGGTAATAGATTGCCAAGACCAATGGTTGAATTTGATTGACATTACAGTTGGTAAATGTTTTAATTTCGCTTTTGCTATTTGAAGAACAAATATGCTGTTTTGTCTCTCATTAATAATTTCTTAATGGTCGTTAATCTATCCTGATTCTGCATGGTGGTTGGGGACACTGTAGGTATCTTCGTGTGGTTCTTTATACAGCAGAAAGAGCTTGGAGCCATGCTATGGAAAAGAAAACGCTGCCAGATGGTCCAAATGCACGTCAGCGTGGCTATCTGATTGGTAGGCTGCGAAAAGCAGTCAAATGGGCTACTTTGTTTCAAGACTTGTGTTCCATTAAGGGAGATTCTAGGACATCTTTGGAAGCAGAGGTGTGCTGATTAATTCATCATTTTGCACTGCTGCTGTACCCTGTATACAAATAAAGCTATTTTCGGTCAAAATACAATAAGAATATGCAAATTAAGGTTCTATTGGTAAATATTAGTTATAATCATACAAAAAGAGAAGATAGCCCACAAGTTGGGCCCAATTACATACATGTGTTTATACTATTATTATTAATCAAAATCAAATAGATATATATATATATATGTGTGTGTGTGTTTTTAAAAAAATGTATTCACACACATAATTAGTGAGAAATGAAAAATTCATTTTTTGAAATGTGAGGGATGGAGAAATTCATTTTGTGTAATGTGAGGGATGAAAAAAATCATTTTATAAAATATGAGGGACGAAAAAATTTATTTTATAAAATGTGGAGGACTATAGATGAGATTATGTAAAATATAATTTGACAAATTTACCCTTAAAAAATGATCATGTGCCTTGCACATGATGGATTCCGGCCAAAAAATGATCGAAAACCTAGTTAGGGACTAAATTTGTCCGATGTGAATATGTAAGGGATATAAAATTACACTTTTAAAAGTGAGGGACGAAAAAAGTTATTTTACAAAATGTAAGGGACGTTTTGGACGATTTTCCTAAATAAAATGAAGAAACTAGTTGTGGATACTAAATTCATATAAATGATGGACGAAATTAGTAAGCTATGATAAATTTAACAATGACCCCTAGGCTTTAAGTCTGTTGTCCACGTACCCATAAACAATTTGAATTACACATTAGACTCCAGTACTTGTCATAATCCATTAAACAGTAGACAACGCAGAGGAGACTAGGATTTTTATGTCGAGACCAAACAGGCTTCATTTACGTTCACTCAGCGACTAAACCAGAAAACCCCGCCGCCGGCAGTGTGCCACAAGCCAGGGGCATTTTGGACATCTTCAGAATCTTTCAAGCCACCTACATTCAAGCTGTCGGGCTAATTCCGATAAAGACGACGCCAAATTTAAGATCTGACGGAGATTTCACATTAACGATATGGCCAAAGAGAACAACTCCTCCGCTATGGATGTGGACAACTAGAATTCGGAATCCGTTGATCAGATTAATAGCCCTAGGTTCTCTATCAATGGTAATTTACTCTCCCATAAAGCTCTAGACAGCTAATTTTGAGGTGATAATTTAGTTTTTTTTTTTTGGTGAATTTACAGTTTTGCAGCTCTTGAAATCCGCTCAGATGCAGCATGGATTGCGGTTTGGCGATTACGCTCGTTACCGGTATAACCTACGCTTGTACACTTATGGTATATGTTTATGAGTAATTTGGTACGATGAAGTTCCGGGAAGTAGGTTTAATTTTTGTAAGAAATGCCGTTTGATATTGTTTTTACCAGTATATAAGCGTAAGTGTGCTCTATATAGGTTTATGAGGGAATTTATGACATTGATCATTGGAGGTGGCAGGGTTAAATTTGTGAAAAATGTGGTGTGATAGAGTTGTACTTTTGAGGGAATGTGAAATTGACCAGTTTTTGCAAATTTTTTAGGAGGTACTGTACTGCTCGGCTCAGGAGATTGTACAAGTCGTTGAAATTCACGCATGGCCGTGGTAAATATAGTAAAAGGGCGATTACAGCTTCTATGGTCACTGAAGTGAGGTAATAGATTGCCAAGACCAATGGTTGAATTTGATTGACATTACAGTTGGTAAATGTTTTAATTTCGCTTTTGCTATTTGAAGAACAAATATGCTGTTTTGTCTCTCATTAATAATTTCTTAATGGTCGTTAATCTATCCTGATTCTGCGTGGTGGTTGGGGACACTGTAGGTATCTTCATGTGGTTCTTTATACAGCAGAAAGAGCTTGGAGCCATGCTATGGAAAAGAAAACGCTGCCAGATGGTCCAAATGCACGTCAGCGTGGCTATCTGATTGGTAGGCTGCGAAAAGCAGTCAAATGGGCTACTTTGTTTCAAGACTTGTGTTCCATTAAGGGAGATTCTAGGACATCTTTGGAAGCAGAGGTGTGCTGATTAATTCATCATTTTGCACAGCTGCTGTGCCCTGTATACAAATAAAGCTATTTTCGGTCAAAATACAATAAGAATATGCAAATTAAGGTTCTATTGGTAAATATTAGTTATAATCATACAAAAAGAGAAGATAGCCCACAAGTTGGGCCCAATTACATACATGTGTTTATACTATTATTATTAAATAAAATCAAATAGATATATATATATATGTGTGTGTGTGTGTTTAAAAAAATGTATTCACACACATAATTAGTGAGAAATGAAAAATTCATATTTTGAAATGTGAGGGATGGAGAAATTCATTTTGTGTAATGTGAGGGATGAAAAAAATCATTTTATAAAATATGAGGGACGAAAAAATTTATTTTATAAAATGTGGAGGACTATAGATGAGATTATGTAAAATATAATTTGACAAATTTACCCTTAAAAAATGATCATGTGCCTTGCACATGATGGATTCCGGCCAAAAAATGATCGAAAACCTAGTTAGGGACTAAATTTGTCCGATGTGAATATGTAAGGGATATAAAATTACACTTTTAAAAGTGAGGGACGAAAAAAGTTATTTTACAAAATGTAAGGGACGTTTTGGACGATTTTCCCTAAATAAAATGAAGAAACTAGTTGTGGATACTAAATTCATATAAATGATGGACGAAATTAGTAAGCTATGATAAATTTAACAATGACCCCTAGGCTTTAAGTCTGTTGTCCACGTACCCATAAACAATTTGAATTACACATTAGACTCCAGTACTTGTCATAATCCATTAAACAGTAGACAACGCAGAGGAGACTAGGATTTTTATGTCGAGACCAAACAGGCTTCATTTACGTTCACTCAGCGACTAAACCAGAAAACCCCGCCGCCGGCAGTGTGCCACAAGCCAGGGGCATTTTGGACATCTTCAGAATCTTTCAAGCCACCTACATTCAAGCTGTCGGGCTAATTCCGATAAAGACGACGCCAAATTTAAGATCTGACGGAGATTTCACATTAACGATATGGCCAAAGAGAACAACTCCTCCGCTATGGATGTGGACAACTAGAATTCGGAATCCGTTGATCAGATTAATAGCCCTAGGTTCTCTATCAATGGTAATTTACTCTCCCATAAAGCTCTAGACAGCTAATTTTGAGGTGATAATTTAGTTTTTTTTTTTTTGGTGAATTTACAGTTTTGCAGCTCTTGAAATCCGCTCAGATGCAGCATGGATTGCGGTTTGGCGATTACGCTCGTTACCGGTATAACCTACGCTTGTACACTTATGGTATATGTTTATGAGTAATTTGGTACGATGAAGTTCCGGGAAGTAGGTTTAATTTTTGTAAGAAATGCCGTTTGATATTGTTTTTACCAGTATATAAGCGTAAGTGTGCTCTATATAGGTTTATGAGGGAATTTATGACATTGATCATTAGAGGTGGCAAGGTTAAATTTGTGAAAAATGTGGTGTGATAGAGTTGTACTATTGAGGGAATGTGAAATTGACCAGTTTTTGCAAATTTTTTAGGAGGTATTGTACTGCTCGGCTCAGGAGATTGTACAAGTCGTTGAAATTCACGCATGGCCGTGGTAAATATAGTAAAAGGGCGATTACAGCTTCTATGGTCACTGAAGTGAGGTAATAGATTGCCAAGACCAATGGTTGAATTTGATTGACATTACAGTTGGTAAATGTTTTAATTTCGCTTTTGCTATTTGAAGAACAAATATGCTGTTTTGTCTCTCATTAATAATTTCTTAATGGTCGTTAATCTATCCTGATTCTGCGTGGTGGTTGGGGACACTGTAGGTATCTTCATGTGGTTCTTTATACAGCAGAAAGAGCTTGGAGCCATGCTATGGAAAAGAAAACGCTGCCAGATGGTCCAAATGCACGTCAGCGTGGCTATCTGATTGGTAGGCTGCGAAAAGCAGTCAAATGGGCTACTTTGTTTCAAGACTTGTGTTCCATTAAGGGAGATTCTAGGACATCTTTGGAAGCAGAGGTGTGCTGATTAATTCATCATTTTGCACAGCTGCTGTGCCCTGTATACAAATAAAGCTATTTTCGGTCAAAATACAATAAGAATATGCAAATTAAGGTTCTATTGGTAAATATTAGTTATAATCATACAAAAAGAGAAGATAGCCCACAAGTTGGGCCCAATTACATACATGTGTTTATACTATTATTATTAAATAAAATCAAATAGATATATATATATATGTGTGTGTGTGTGTTTAAAAAAATGTATTCACACACATAATTAGTGAGAAATGAAAAATTCATATTTTGAAATGTGAGGGATGGAGAAATTCATTTTGTGTAATGTGAGGGATGAAAAAAATCATTTTATAAAATATGAGGGACGAAAAAATTTATTTTATAAAATGTGGAGGACTATAGATGAGATTATGTAAAATATAATTTGACAAATTTACCCTTAAAAAATGATCATGTGCCTTGCACATGATGGATTCCGGCCAAAAAATGATCGAAAACCTAGTTAGGGACTAAATTTGTCCGATGTGAATATGTAAGGGATATAAAATTACACTTTTAAAAGTGAGGGACGAAAAAAGTTATTTTACAAAATGTAAGGGACGTTTTGGACGATTTTCCCTAAATAAAATGAAGAAACTAGTTGTGGATACTAAATTCATATAAATGATGGACGAAATTAGTAAGCTATGATAAATTTAACAATGACCCCTAGGCTTTAAGTCTGTTGTCCACGTACCCATAAACAATTTGAATTACACATTAGACTCCAGTACTTGTCATAATCCATTAAACAGTAGACAACGCAGAGGAGACTAGGATTTTTATGTCGAGACCAAACAGGCTTCATTTACGTTCACTCAGCGACTAAACCAGAAAACCCCGCCGCCGGCAGTGTGCCACAAGCCAGGGGCATTTTGGACATCTTCAGAATCTTTCAAGCCACCTACATTCAAGCTGTCGGGCTAATTCCGATAAAGACGACGCCAAATTTAAGATCTGACGGAGATTTCACATTAACGATATGGCCAAAGAGAACAACTCCTCCGCTATGGATGTGGACAACCAGAATTCGGAATCCGTTGATCAGATTAATAGCCCTAGGTTCTCTATCAATGGTAATTTACTCTCCCATAAAGCTCTAGACAGCTAATTTTGAGGTGATAATTTAGTTTTTTTTTTTGGTGAATTTACAGTTTTGCAGCTCTTGAAATCCGCTCAGATGCAGCATGGATTGCGGTTTGGCGATTACGCTCGTTACCGGTATAACCTACGCTTGTACACTTATGGTATATGTTTATGAGTAATTTGGTACGATGAAGTTCCGGGAAGTAGGTTTAATTTTTGTAAGAAATGCCGTTTGATATTGTTTTTACCAGTATATAAGCGTAAGTGTGCTCTATATAGGTTTATGAGGGAATTTATGACATTGATCATTAGAGGTGGCAAGGTTAAATTTGTGAAAAATGTGGTGTGATAGAGTTGTACTATTGAGGGAATGTGAAATTGACCAGTTTTTGCAAATTTTTTAGGAGGTATTGTACTGCTCGGCTCAGGAGATTGTACAAGTCGTTGAAATTCACGCATGGCCGTGGTAAATATAGTAAAAGGGCGATTACAGCTTCTATGGTCACTGAAGTGAGGTAATAGATTGCCAAGACCAATGGTTGAATTTGATTGACATTACAGTTGGTAAATGTTTTAATTTCGCTTTTGCTATTTGAAGAACAAATATGCTGTTTTGTCTCTCATTAATAATTTCTTAATGGTCGTTAATCTATCCTGATTCTGCGTGGTGGTTGGGGACACTGTAGGTATCTTCATGTGGTTCTTTATACAGCAGAAAGAGCTTGGAGCCATGCTATGGAAAAGAAAACGCTGCCAGATGGTCCAAATGCACGTCAGCGTGGCTATCTGATTGGTAGGCTGCGAAAAGCAGTCAAATGGGCTACTTTGTTTCAAGACTTGTGTTCCATTAAGGGAGATTCTAGGACATCTTTGGAAGCAGAGGTGTGCTGATTAATTCATCATTTTGCACAGCTGCTGTGCCCTGTATACAAATAAAGCTATTTTCGGTCAAAATACAATAAGAATATGCAAATTAAGGTTCTATTGGTAAATATTAGTTATAATCATACAAAAAGAGAAGATAGCCCACAAGTTGGGCCCAATTACATACATGTGTTTATACTATTATTATTAAATAAAATCAAATAGATATATATATATATGTGTGTGTGTGTGTTTAAAAAAATGTATTCACACACATAATTAGTGAGAAATGAAAAATTCATATTTTGAAATGTGAGGGATGGAGAAATTCATTTTGTGTAATGTGAGGGATGAAAAAAATCATTTTATAAAATATGAGGGACGAAAAAATTTATTTTATAAAATGTGGAGGACTATAGATGAGATTATGTAAAATATAATTTGACAAATTTACCCTTAAAAAATGATCATGTGCCTTGCACATGATGGATTCCGGCCAAAAAATGATCGAAAACCTAGTTAGGGACTAAATTTGTCCGATGTGAATATGTAAGGGATATAAAATTACAATTTTAAAAGTGAGGGACGAAAAAAGTTATTTTACAAAATGTAAGGGACGTTTTGGACGATTTTCCCTAAATAAAATGAAGAAACTAGTTGTGGATACTAAATTCATATAAATGATGGACGAAATTAGTAAGCTATGATAAATTTAACAATGACCCCTAGGCTTTAAGTCTGTTGTCCACGTACCCATAAACAATTTGAATTACACATTAGACTCCAGTACTTGTCATAATCCATTAAACAGTAGACAACGCAGAGGAGACTAGGATTTTTATGTCGAGACCAAACAGGCTTCATTTACGTTCACTCAGCGACTAAACCAGAAAACCCCGCCGCCGGCAGTGTGCCACAAGCCAGGGGCATTTTGGACATCTTCAGAATCTTTCAAGCCACCTACATTCAAGCTGTCGGGCTAATTCCGATAAAGACGACGCCAAATTTAAGATCTGACGGAGATTTCACATTAACGATATGGCCAAAGAGAACAACTCCTCCGCTATGGATGTGGACAACTAGAATTCGGAATCCGTTGATCAGATTAATAGCCCTAGGTTCTCTATCAATGGTAATTTACTCTCCCATAAAGCTCTAGACAGCTAATTTTGAGGTGATAATTTAGTTTTTTTTTTTTTGGTGAATTTACAGTTTTGCAGCTCTTGAAATCCGCTCAGATGCAGCATGGATTGCGGTTTGGCGATTACGCTCGTTACCGGTATAACCTACGCTTGTACACTTATGGTATATGTTTATGAGTAATTTGGTACGATGAAGTTCCGGGAAGTAGGTTTAATTTTTGTAAGAAATGCCGTTTGATATTGTTTTTACCAGTATATAAGCGTAAGTGTGCTCTATATAGGTTTATGAGGGAATTTATGACATTGATCATTAGAGGTGGCAAGGTTAAATTTGTGAAAAATGTGGTGTGATAGAGTTGTACTATTGAGGGAATGTGAAATTGACCAGTTTTTGCAAATTTTTTAGGAGGTATTGTACTGCTCGGCTCAGGAGATTGTACAAGTCGTTGAAATTCACGCATGGCCGTGGTAAATATAGTAAAAGGGCGATTACAGCTTCTATGGTCACTGAAGTGAGGTAATAGATTGCCAAGACCAATGGTTGAATTTGATTGACATTACAGTTGGTAAATGTTTTAATTTCGCTTTTGCTATTTGAAGAACAAATATGCTGTTTTGTCTCTCATTAATAATTTCTTAATGGTCGTTAATCTATCCTGATTCTGCGTGGTGGTTGGGGACACTGTAGGTATCTTCATGTGGTTCTTTATACAGCAGAAAGAGCTTGGAGCCATGCTATGGAAAAGAAAACGCTGCCAGATGGTCCAAATGCACGTCAGCGTGGCTATCTGATTGGTAGGCTGCGAAAAGCAGTCAAATGGGCTACTTTGTTTCAAGACTTGTGTTCCATTAAGGGAGATTCTAGGACATCTTTGGAAGCAGAGGTGTGCTGATTAATTCATCATTTTGCACAGCTGCTGTGCCCTGTATACAAATAAAGCTATTTTCGGTCAAAATACAATAAGAATATGCAAATTAAGGTTCTATTGGTAAATATTAGTTATAATCATACAAAAAGAGAAGATAGCCCACAAGTTGGGCCCAATTACATACATGTGTTTATACTATTATTATTAAGCAAAATCAAATAGATATATATATATATATATATGTGTGTGTGTGTGTGTTTAAAAAAATGTATTCACACACATAATTAGTGAGAAATGAAAAATTCATTTTTTGAAATGTGAGGGATGGAGAAATTCATTTTGTGTAATGTGAGGGATGAAAAAAATCATTTTATAAAATATGAGGGACGAAAAAATTTATTTTATAAAATGTGGAGGACTATAGATGAGATTATGTAAAATATAATTTGACAAATTTACCCTTAAAAAATGATCATGTGCCTTGCACATGATGGATTCCGGCCAAAAAATGATCGAAACCTAGTTAGGGACTAAATTTGTCCGATGTGAATATGTAAGGGATATAAAATTACACTTTTAAAAGTGAGGGACGAAAAAAGTTATTTTACAAAATGTAAGGGACGTTTTGGACGATTTTCCCTAAATAAAATGAAAGAAACTATGTTGTGGATACTAAATTCATATAAATTATGGACGAAATTAGTAACGCTATGATAAATTTAACATGCCCCAGGCTTTAAGTACTGTTGTCCACGTACATAACATTTTGAATTAACCATTAGACTCCAGTACTTGTCATAATCCATTAAACAGTAGACAACGCAGAGGAGAATTGGATTTTTATGTCGAGACCCAAACAGGCTTCATTTACGTTCACTCACGACTAAACCAGAAAAACCCCGCCGCCGGCAGTGTGGCACAACCAGGGCATTTTGGCATCTTCAGAATCTTTTCACAAGGCCACCTACATTCAAGCTGTCGGGCTTAATTCCGATAAAGACGCACGCCAAATTTAAGATCTGACGGAGAATTTTCAACCATTAACGATATGGCCAAAGAGAAAACTCTCCCGCTATGGATGTGGGACAATAGAATTCGGAATCCGTTGATCAAGGATTAATTAGCCCCTAGGTTCTCTATCAATGGTATTCACTCTCCCCATAACAGCTCTAGACAAGCTAATTTTGAAGTGATATTTAGTTTTTTTTTTTTTTTGGTGAATTTATCAGTTTTGGCAGTTTCTTGAAATCTCGCTCAGATGCAGCATGGATTGGGTTTGGCGATTACGCTCGTTACCGGTATAACTACGCTTGTAACACTTATGGTATATGTTTTATGAGTAAATTTGGTAACGAGTGAAAGTTCCGGGAAGTACGGTTTAATTTTTGTAAGAATGCCGTTTGATATTGTTTTTTAACCAGTTATATAAGCGTAAGTGTGCTCTATATAGGTTATGAGGGAATTTATGACATTTGATGCATTAGAGGTGGGCAAGGTTAAATTTTGTGAAAAATGTGTTTTGTGATAGAGTTTGTTACTATTGAGGGAATGTGAAATTGACCAGTTTTTTGCAAATTTTTTAGGAAGGTATTGTAATGCTTCGGCTCAGGAGAATTGTACAAGTCGTTGAAATTCACAGCATGGGCCGTGGTAAAATATAGTAAAAGGGCGATACAGCTTCTATGGTCACTGAGTGAGGTAATAGGAATTGCAAGACAAATGGTTTGATTGATTGACAATTACAGTTGGTAAATGTTTTAATTTCGCTTTTGCTATTTGAAGAACAAATTGTGTTTTTTGTCTCTCATTAATAATTTTCTTTAATGGTCGGTTAATGCTATCCTGGATTCTGCGTGGTGGTTGGGGTACACTGTAGGTTATCTTCATGTGGTTCTTTAATACAGCAAAAGGCTTGGAGCCATGCTATGGAAAAAACGCTGCCAGATGGTCCAAATGCACGTCAGCGTGCTATCTGATTGGTAGGCTGCGAAAAGCAGTCAAATGGGTACTTTGTTTCAAGACTTTGTGTTCCATTAAAGGGAGATTCTAGGACAACCTTTTGGAAGCAGAGGTGTGCTGAATTAAATTCATCATTTGCAACAGCTGCTGTGCCCTGTATACAAATAAAGCTATTTTTGGTCAAAATACAATAGAATATGCAAATTAAGGTTCTATTGGTAAATATTAGTCATAATCATACAAAAAGAGAAGATAGCCCACAAGTTGGGCCCAATTACATACATGTGTTTATACTACTATTATTAAGCAAAATCAAATAGATATATATATATATATGTGTGTGTGTGTGTTTAAAAAAATGTATTCACACACATAATTAGTGAGAAATGAAAAATTCTTTTTTGAAATGTGAGGGATGGAGAAATTCATTTTGTGTAATGTGAGGGATGAAAAAAATCATTTTATAAAATATGAGGGACGAAAAAATTTATTTTATAAAATGTGGAGGACTATAGATGAGATTATGTAAAATATAATTTGACAAATTTACCCTTAAAAAATGATCATGTGCCTTGCACATGATGGATTCCGGCCAAAAAATGATCGAAAACCTAGTTAGGGACTAAATTTGTCCGATGTGAATATGTAAGGGATATAAAATTACACTTTTAAAAGTGAGGGACGAAAAAAGTTATTTTACAAAATGTAAGAGACGTTTTGGACGATTTTCCCTAAATAAAATGAAGAAACTAGTTGTGGATACTAAATTCATATAAATGATGGACGAAATTAGTAAGCTATGATAAATTTAACAATGACCCCTAGGCTTTAAGTCTGTTGTCCACGTACCCATAAACAATTTGAATTACACATTAGACTCCAGTACTTGTCATAATCCATTAAACAGTAGACAACGCAGAGGAGACTAGGATTTTTATGTCGAGACCAAACAGGCTTCATTTACGTTCACTCAGCGACTAAACCAGAAAACCCCGCCGCCGGCAGTGTGCCACAAGCCAGGGGCATTTTGGACATCTTCAGAATCTTTCAAGCCACCTACATTCAAGCTGTCGGGCTAATTCCGTTAAAGACGACGCCAAATTTAAGTTCTGACGGAGATTTCACATTAACGATATGGCCAAAGAGAACAACTCCTCCGCTATGGATGTGGACAACCAGAATTCGGAATCCGTTGATCAGATTAATAGCCCTAGGTTCTCTATCAATGGTAATTTACTCTCCCATAAAGCTCTAGACAGCTAATTTTGAGGTGATAATTTAGTTTTTTTTTTTTGGTGAATTTGCAGTTTTGCAGCTCTTGAAATCCGCTCAGATGCAGCATGGATTGCTGTTTGGCGATTACGCTCGTTACCGGTATAACCTACGCTTGTACACTTATGGTATATGTTTATGAGTAATTTGGTACGATGAAGTTCCGGGAAGTAGGTTTAATTTTTGTAAGAAATGCCGTTTGATATTGTTTTTACCAGTATATAAGCGTAAGTGTGCTCTATATAGGTTTATGAGGGAATTTATGACATTGATCATTAGAGGTGGCAGGGTTAAATTTGTGAAAAATGTGGTGTGATAGAGTTGTACTATTGAGGGAATGTGAAATTGACCAGTTTTTGCAAATTTTTTAGGAGGTACTGTACTGCTCGGCTCAGGAGATTGTACAAGTCGTTGAAATTCACGCATGGCCGTGGTAAATATAGTAAAAGGACGATTACAGCTTCTATGGTCACTGAAGTGAGGTAATAGATTGCCAAGACCAATGGTTGAATTTGATTGACATTACAGTTGGTAAATGTTTTAATTTCGCTTTTGCTATTTGAAGAACAAATATGCTGTTTTGTCTCTCATTAATAATTTCTTAATGGTCGTTAATCTATCCTGATTCTGCATGGTGGTTGGGGACACTGTAGGTATCTTCGTGTGGTTCTTTATACAGCAGAAAGAGCTTGGAGCCATGCTATGGAAAAGAAAACGCTGCCAGATGGTCCAAATGCACGTCAGCGTGGCTATCTGATTGGTAGGCTGCGAAAAGCAGTCAAATGGGCTACTTTGTTTCAAGACTTGTGTTCCATTAAAGGAGATTCTAGGACATCTTTGGAAGCAGAGGTGTGCTGATTAATTCATCATTTTGCACTGCTGCTGTGCCCTGTATACAAATAAAGCTATTTTCGGTCAAAATACAATAAGAATATGAAAATTAAGGTTCTATTGGTAAATATTAGTTATAATCATACAAAAAGAGAAGATTGCCCACAAGTTGGGCCCAATTACATACATGTGTTTATACTATTATTATTAAGCAAATCAAATAGATATATATATATGTGTGTGTGTGTGTGTGTGTTTAAAAAAATGTATTCACACACATAATTAGTGAGAAATGAAAAATTCATTTTTTGAAATGTGAGGGATGTAGAAATTCATTTTGTTTAATGTGAGGGATGAAAAAAATCATTTTATAAAATATGAGGGACGAAAAAATTAATTTTATAAAATGTGGAGGACTATAGATGAGATTATGTAAAATATAATTTGACAAATTTACCCTTAAAAAATGATCATGTGTCTTGCACATGATGGATTCCGGCCAAAAAATGATCGAAAACCTAGTTAGGGACTAAATTTGTCCGATGTGAATATGTAAGGGATATAAAATTACAATTTTAAAAGTGAGGGACGAAAAAAGTTATTTTACAAAATGTAAGGGACGTTTTGGACGATTTTCCCTAAATAAAATGAAGAAACTAGTTGTGGATACTAAATTCATATAAATGATGGACGAAATTAGTAAGCTATGATAAATTTAACAATGACCCCTAGGCTTTAAGTCTGTTGTCCACGTACCCATAAACAATTTGAATTACACATTAGACTCCAGTACTTGTCATAATCCATTAAACAGTAGACAGCGCAGAGGAGACTAGGATTTTTATGTCGAGACCAAACAGGCTTCATTTACGTTCACTCAGCGACTAAACCAGAAAACCTCGCCGCCGGCAGTGTGCTACAAGCCAGGGGCATTTTGGACATCTTCAGAATCTTTCAAGCCACCTACATTCAAGCTGTCGGGCTAATTCCGATAAAGACGACGCCAAATTTAAGATCTGACGGAGATTTCACATTAACGATATGGCCAAAGAGAACAACTCCTCCGCTATGGATGTGGACAACTAGAATTCGGAATCCGTTGATCAGATTAATAGCCCTAGGTTCTCTATCAATGGTAATTTACTCTCCCATAAAGCTCTAGACAGCTAATTTTGAGGTGATAATTTAGTTTTTTTTTTTTGGTGAATTTACAGTTTTGCAGCTCTTGAAATCCGCTCAGATGCAGCATGGATTGCGGTTTGGCGATTACGCTCGTTACCGGTATAACCTACGCTTGTACACTTATGGTATATGTTTATGAGTAATTTGGTACGATGAAGTTCCGGGAAGTAGGTTTAATTTTTGTAAGAAATGCCGTTTGATATTGTTTTTACCAGTATATAAGCGTAAGTGTGCTCTATATAGGTTTATGAGGGGGAAAAAAAAAAAAATTTTAAAAATTTGGACCAATTTTTTGAAAAAAAAAAAAAATCAATTGAGGTGGCAAGGTTAAATTTTGTGAAAATGTGGTGTGATTAGGTTTGTACTATTGAGGGGAATGTGAAATTGACCAGTTTTTTGCAAATTTTTTAGGAGGTATTGTACTGCTCGGCTCAGGAGATTGTAACAAGATCGTTGATTCACGCATTTTGCCGGGTAAATAATAGTAAAGGGCGATTACAGCTTCTATGGTCACTGAAGTGGAGGTAATAGATTGCCAAGACCAATTGTTGAATTTGATTGACATTACAGTTTGGTTAATGTTTTAATTTCGCTTTTGCTATTTGAAGAACAAATATACTGTTTTGTCTCTCATTAATAATTTCTTAATGGTCGTTAATCTATCCTGATTCTGCGTGGTGGTTGGGGACACTGTAGGTATCTTCACGTGGTTCTTTATACTGCAGAAAGAGCTTGGAGCCATGCTATGGAAAAGAAAACGCTGCCAGATGGTCCAAATGCACGTCAGCGTGGCTATCTGATTGGTAGGCTGCGAAAAGCAGTCAAATGGGCTACTTTGTTTCAAGACTTGTGTGCCATTAAAGGAGATTCTAGGACATCTTTGGAAGCAGAGGTGTGCTGATTAATTCATCATTTTGCACTGCTGCTGTACCCTGTATACAAATAAAGCTATTTTCGGTCAAAATACAATAAGAATATGCAAATTAAGGTTCTATTGGTAAATATTAGTTATAATCATACAAAAAGAGAAGATAGCCCACAAGTTGGGCCCAATTACATACATGTGTTTATACTATTATTATTAAGCAAATCAAATAGATATATATATATATATGTGTGTGTGTGTGTGTGTGTGTGTTTAAAAAAATGTATTCACACACATAATTAGTGAGAAATGAAAAATTCATTTTTTCAAATGTGAGGGATGTAGAAATTCATTTTGTTTAATGTGAGGGATGAAAAAAATCATTTTATAAAATATGAGGGACGAAAAAATTAATTTTATAAAATGTGGAGGACTATAGATGAGATTATGTAAAATATAATTTGACAAATTTACCCTTAAAAAATGATCATGTGCCTTGCACATGATGGATTCCGGACAAAAAATGATCGAAAACCTAGTTAGGGACTAAATTTGTCCGATGTGAAAATGTAAGGGATATAAAATTACAATTTTAAAAGTGAGGGACGAAAAAAGTTATTTTACAAAATGTAAGGGACGTTTTGGACGATTTTCCCTATATAAAATGAAGAAACTAGTTGTGGATACTAAATTCATATAAATGATGGACGAAATTAGTAAGCTATGATAAATTTAACAATGACCCCTAGGCTTTAAGTCTGTTGTCCACGTACCCATAAACAATTTGAATTACACATTAGACTCCAGTACTTGTCATAATCCATTAAACAGTAGACAATGCAGAGGAGACTAGGATTTTTATGTCGAGACCAAACAGGCTTCATTTACGTTCACTCAGCGACTAAACTCGAAACCCCGCGCCAGGCAGTGTGCCAGCAAGCCAGGGGCATTTTGGACAATCTTCAGAATCTTTCAAGCCACCGTAACATTCAAGCTGTCGGGCTAATTCCAGATAAAGACGACGCCAAATTTAAGATTCTGACGGGATTTTCACATTAACGATAATGGAGCAAAGAGAACAACTGTCCTCCCTATGGATGTTGGACAACTAGAATTCCGGAATCCGTTGATCAGATTAATAGCCCTAGGTTTCTCTATCAATGGTAATTCACTCTCCCATTAAAGCTCTAGACAGCTTAATTTTGAGGTGATAATTTAGGTTTTTTTTTTTTTTTTGGTGGAATTTAAGTTTTGCAGTTCTTGAAATCCGCTCAAGATGCAGCATTGGTTGCGGTTTGGGGCGATTACGCTCGTTACGGTATTAAACCTATACGCTTGTACACTTATGGTATATGTTTATGAGTAATTTGGTACGATGAAGTTCCGGGAAGTAGGTTTTATTTTTGTAAGAAATGCCGTTTGATATTGTTTTTACCAGTATATAAGCGTAAGTGTGCTCTATATAGGTTTATGAGGGAATTTATGACATTGATCATTAGAGGTGGCAAGGTTAAATTTGTGAAAAATGTGGTGTGATAGAGTTGTACTATTGAGGGAATGTGAAATTGACCAGTTTTTGCAAATTTTTTAGGAGGTATTGTACTGCTCGGCTCAGGAGATTGTACAAGTCGTTGAAATTCACGCATGGCCGTGGTAAATATAGTAAAAGGGCGATTACAGCTTCTATGGTCACTGAAGTGAGGTAATAGATTGCCAAGACCAATGGTTGAATTTGATTGACATTACAGTTGGTTAATGTTTTAATTTCGCTTTTGCTATTTGAAGAACAAATATACTGTTTTGTCTCTCATTAATAATTTCTTAATGGTCGTTAATCTATCCTGATTCTGCGTGGTGGTTGGGGACACTGTAGGTATCTTCACGTGGTTCTTTATACAGCAGAAAGAGCTTGGAGCCATGCTATGGAAAAGAAAACGCTGCCAGATGGTCCAAATGCACGTCAGCGTGGCTATCTGATTGGTAGGCTGCGAAAAGCAGTCAAATGGGCTACTTTGTTTCAAGACTTGTGTGCCATTAAAGGAGATTCTAGGACATCTTTGGAAGCAGAGGTGTGCTGATTAATTCATCATTTTGCACTGCTGCTGTACCCTGTATACAAATAAAGCTATTTTCGGTCAAAATACAATAAGAATATGCAAATTAAGGTTCTATTGGTAAATATTAGTTATAATCATACAAAAAAAGAAGATAGCCCACAAGTTGGGCCCAATTACATACATGTGTTTATACTATTATTATTAAGCAAAATCAAATAGATATATATATATGTGTGTGTGTGTGTTTAAAAAAATGTATTCACACACATAATTAGTGAGAAATGAAAAATTCATTTTTTGAAATGTGAGGGATGGAGAATTCATTTTGTGTAATGTGAGGGATGAAAAAAATCAATTTATAAAATATGAGGGACGA
>NW_020863400.1:0-25451 GCF_003713205.1 Coffea eugenioides | reverse complement strand
AAAAAAGGTTGGAGAATGTGTTTATGATGCAACAAATTTAATATTTAAAATAAATTATGTATCCAAACACACCAATGGTCTACGTACGATCAAGATACTTACTTATTTCTAGCATTATATGCTAATAGCATAAAGTTCAAGTCATCCCAAAACTTATCAGTGAAATATAAGAATTTGAACTCAAAATCAATGATCAAGGTATCTTTTAGTTTTATGATGTGGAATTAGATTCACAAAATTTTGATGATCTAAATATAATTTTACAAATCTAGTGACCCTCATAGGTTCCAAATTGCGTTTATAAATTTGGGTTGTAAAGTTTTTAACAGAGGACAGATTCATTATTATATCTATCTTGATAAACTGATATATTCGTTTACAATCAAAAAAAAAAAAAGCAAAAGGCCAGTTTTATAGAGGGGATACACAAATTCTTTTACAATCTAAATTATTAATTTCTTCTGTATTTTCAAAAAAATGATTGCCATTTTTACCACTATATTTGAAACTCTAAGATTATAATTTTTAGTAATTATAAATATACTGATATTTTAGGACACTATATTTTAGTATTAAGTTCTTTTGGTTCTAGAACAGTTTCTTGAGTTTTTTGTACTTTCTTGAATCACATAAATATAGTGGTGTCTCTTTTCTTTATTTATTTTTTGCTTTGTTATTGCTTTTTAGGGTTATGAAGACACTTTTCCTCAATTCCGGGGGACACAACATCTATACAGCAGACGGCACTTTAAAAGAACCAGAAGCCACGAAAGGTAGCTGGAACGTAATGTCCACTAAGTCATTCCAATCACTTCTAAAAACAGTACCTAAATTACTAGAAATATGCCAATTGTAAAGCCACGAAAGGTAGCTTGCAACGCAAGTTTTTAAATTTTCAGTGTTGTCAATTTACTTGCACCAAAGGAGAAAAACGACAACTAGTGATTGATACTAAGAAAATGGGGAGTGTGAAAGGATTGGATTAGATTTCGTCCAAATGCACATTCTAAACAAGCAATTAAACATTGCAGTGGGTGAAGATAAGTATTCAAGCTTTCTGTTACTGGCACGTCATTCATTGGTTGTATCATAGTTTATTTGTCTTAGTGCTCCGTAATTTTTTTTATTCCAATGGTGTCCCTTACCAGATTACGTACACAACGTGATCTCTCCGACTTATAAGATTCCACTCAAATAATATTAAAAAATGATAATATTAATCTTTATTATCAGATCAATTTCGATGCATGGGACACTCTCTCAATTATCTTATCTCCATAGATTTTTTTAATAATCTACAGTGGTTTAGGGCGGCCATTGGTTTGGCGGCACTTTTAATATATGTTATAATTGTTGTGACGCTTTTGTATGGATGTATCATTTTTATGTGGTTAATTAAAATAAAAAAAGGCATTACAAATTGACAAATTTTTATACGCGCCCGTACTTCACTGCTGATTCATATTGAGACCACATCATTTTCAGTTTATCAACTTCAATACTCCAAAATACATTCGAATGGTTAGAACTCTATAACTCAAAACATCCAAGCCAAAGAAATTATTCCCCCATATTTACAGCACTTTTTTGGTGCCACGTTTACACTATTTTCTGGTAGTGTTCACTAGTACGAACTGAGAAAATGGAAGTCCTCAGTTCAGACATAATAAAAGGCATAGAGGCAAGATTTTTTCTTAGTTCCGGGGGCTTGGGGATAATAGAGACAAAGTTTTTGGGCACCGGCATATTTTTTTTTGAACCACGGGCATAAATTACCCAAAAGAATAACTAGTCATTAGTTTGATTTATTCGAATTTGCAGTGAACTAGACCTCCCTCTAGTTAAACAATCAAAGGTTAACTTGTCATCCCTTGCTCAAGGACCTCCCTCTCATCCCTTACTCGTTGATTGGGTACATAATTACTATTAAATTTATGTATATTTTTCTTTGATTTTGGCCAAATTATTGTAATAATTGATGGATTATACTTATATTTGACAATTAGTGCTAATTTCAGGAATATGGCAAGACAAGAGTCAAAAAACGGATTAATGACGATTCTTAGCTTTTTTTCATGTAGTCGTGCCTAAAGCTAGCCTGCAAGTCCGGAGAAGTTGGGATTTACGCATGGTAGTTTCCCAATTCAAGTTGAAAACCTAAAAAGGCATATTTCCAAATTGTATTGGAAAACGATTTGATTTATCTTTTATCAATTTAGGGAATATTTCTTTCATAGGAAATTAGAAGTACTAGTAGTAGTAGTAGTACTTATTTGGAAAAGTAGTAACGTGAGGAGAAGGGACTTTGCTTTTCTTGACTTTAAAAGTTCGTCCGTGGTCCCAAGAGAGGGGATACTACTAGTCTTAGCAGCAAGCAAGAACAACGGAGCGCTTTGCTTTTCGTATTTTCTTTAGTTTTTTTCTTTTGTCAGGCGCGTATGCGATTTCCTTCAATGAAATTGTGCGGATTGCCTCCCAACGATGAGTGGCTAATTTCTTATTCTAGTCAAGGGTTAACCAAGAATTTTGTTCTCTACTACTATCAGATCTAATTATTTTATCTGTTTCTTTTATTCGTTAGTATTCGCATGTTTTCTGATTTAATTTCGCATACTTGTTTTGTTATTTGAATATCAAGGGTTTGATATTTAATTCAACCTAACAATCTAGTATTAGTTAAATCCGTAATTGTTTAATTCTCTTAAATTAGTGGCGACTAGCGTGATTGGTTTCATATTAGGGAAATATATGATCTAATTTAAATAAACCCTGGTAGTGTGTTTATTGATTAGAATAGGGCTTTTCTAGTTTTTAATGCAATCAAGAAATTAAATTCTATGGGCATATTTAGAGTTGTTTCTTTGTTAGTGGAGTTTCAAAAGATGACTTACGAATAAGGTGCTTCTCTTATTTTTTCAACGATCGTGCAAAGTCTTGGTTACTTCATCTCCTTGAAGGATCTTTGAGGACATGGGAAGATGTTAATAACATCTTTATGACCAAGTACTGCTCTTCTTAGAAGACCATCGATTTAAGGAACAAGATTTGCATATTTTCTCAGATGGAAGGAGAGCTAATACATGAAGCATGGGAGCGTTGTAAGCTACTACTTTCTCAATGTCCTCACCACCACTATTCATTGGCGTTGCAAGTGTAATTTTTCTATGATGGGTTGACCTTAATAACCCTGAATATGGTGGATATTGCAGCAGGAAGGTATATTGGTGACAAAACCTTGGAGGAATTTGTTAGTCTCTATGAATTGTTAACTAGCAATTCTTAACAAAAACCAATTCGGGATAAGAGAGTAGGAGTGCATGAAGTGAATGTGCCATGGGATTTGGGCAGGTAGTTGAATTGAGTCATCAAATGCAATAACTCTTAAAACGGGTAGCTCAATCTCAAGAATCATGTGCTTAATCTCACATGTATAGGTATTCTGGTGCTAGTTACTATAATAGAGATCCTCTCTCCATGGTAGAAGATGTTAATTTCATGGGGGGCAGAAGTTGCAGCCAAGGAATGATCCTTTTTCCACCACATATATGAAGGATGGAAAAACCATCCTAACTTTTCATGAAAGGATCTATGGATTAGACCTATGGGACCACTTGGGTTTCAAAATTTGCAGCAACTTTCTCAATATCCTTTTCAACCTGCGTAGGAGAAAAAGTCCAACCTTGAAGAAATGATGCTACAATACATGCAAAAGGTGGACCAAAAGATGGACCAGTTTGACAAACTTGCTCAATCTCAACAAGCCTCCATTCAAAATCTTAAAAGGCAAGTTGGTCAACTAGTAAAGGTAGTAACTAAAAGGGCACCAGGGAAATTGCCTAGTAGCACTGAGGTGAACCCAAAAGAAACTACTATGGCTGTGACTCTTCGTTCAGGCAAAGTATTGGATGATCTTGTCATTAAATCCAAGACTAAACCAAGTGCAAAGCATAGGAGGAGCGGAATTGCTATTAAAAGTGAAGAAACTGGGGATTCGGGGAATGGTTCATGTGAAAAAATCAAGGGGAAGATAATCAACGTATGAAGGTGCTTGAGGTGAAAGCTTATGTGCCGCCCATCCCTTTTCTCCGAAGGCTTAAGAAAAAGGCAATTGACGAGCAATATCAAAAGTTTGTGGAGTTGCTCAAGAAACTTCAAGTGAACATGTTTTTTTTTTTTAAATTCTTGCTAATATACCTGCTTGTGTAAAGTTCTTGAAAGAAATAGTGTCTAATAAAAAGAAGTTAGAAGACTTTGTAGAGGTGTCTCTTACTGAGGAATGCAGTGCAATGCTACAAAATGGTTTTCCTATCAAGATGAAAGATCCAGAGAGTTTTAATGTACCTTGTCAATTTGAACATATTATTGTTGATAAATGTTTGTGTGACCATGGATATAGTGTTAATTTGATATCTCTATCATTTTTCAGGAAATTAAAGTTTGCCAATTTGGGGCCTATTCAAGTGATTCTACAACTGGCTGATCGTTCAGTGTGTTATCCTATTGGTATTGTTGACGATCTATTAGTTAAAGTTGGTAAATTTTATTTTCCTACTGATCTTCTTGTTCTTGACATGGAGGAGGATATTTGTATGCCAATTATCCTCGGTAGAGAGGTTTTAGCTATGGAAGAGGCTAATATAGACTTACTTGAAGGAAAATTGATTTTAAGTATTGGTAAAGAGAAAGAAAAATTTAATGTCTTTGAACTCTTAAAATAGCCTTCGTACGAGGAGTTTTGTTCCTATATTACTACTTCTAACGATTTGTATAGTGAAAAATATGTATTAGAGCAGGATGTAGAGGTCATCCCCTTGCAAAATTATCGTACATATTCTTCTTCAATCGTTTGAAAGTGCAATGGAGATGCGAAAAAATTATGCAAAATTGCAAGCACATGCTAAGGAAACTGTGAAATCATCCGAACCATTTTATCCACCACAATCATATGTGACCCTATCTGGCTGAAGAAGTTAAACTTATCGCTTCTCGGGAGGCAACCCGATTTTCTTTTTAATTTTATTTAATATTTTTCTTTTGTTTAACATTAATGGCGGTGTTTATTTCCTTAAAATTTTATTGCTTTCTAGTTTGAGTTATTTGGTGGTGTATTTAACTCTTATTTGTAGTGTTTTCTTGTCTTTTCATAGGTTGGTAGGATGCTTCCTGAGCTTGACTATTGGATGGTAATTAGTAATTTCTCTCACCCCATTTGGTCTTTGGCACTCCATTCGTTATCAGGGAAGTTTCACTTTCATTTCTTTTCTTGTTATTATTTCTTTATTTTATCCCCAACATTGAGGATAATGTTGTCTTAAATGTGGGGGAAGGAATAAATGGGTGAAGTGAAATTTTTAAAATTTTGGGCTAAAATTTTTCAAAGTTTTATTATTGATTCCCTGATAGGCAATGGCTTATATTTTGAGTATTATTATTGTTAAAGTGATATGTGTATGAATTATTAAGTGTTACATGGTGTTGCTTTAGAGTACTTCTTTGGTGAATATTTGAAAGTTTGAGACCTTTTCAATTTTTGGCTAATTTTTCTAGGTATTGTAAATATTTTTCTAGCATTTTTCTTCTGAATTTGGCCTAATTATTAATCTTTGTTCTCCATATTATTGGGATATGAAGCAGATTTTTGTGTTCTTATTTGTATTTAAATGCTTGTTTTATTAATTTGGCTGCACTCCGTTGGTTGTCGTTGCCCAATAACCGGGAATTTTCGCCTAAAAGTGTTGGCTTTTACATCAAAAAGTGATGATTGTTATGAGTATGTGATTCTTTAGCGGTGGAAGCTAAGTAACCAGGCTCTTCCATTTGGGAGATGTTGGAATTCGCATCAAAAGGCTTAAACGGCTAATAATTAAGTGTATTCCCTTTGTTAAAATGTGAAAAAGCTTAAGTGTGGGAGAATTTGAAGAAAAATAAAGAGAAAAATATGAAAAGAAAGAAACAAAAATATGTGGATAATAAGATTGGCATGTGGATCCATGTGGCTAAAAGTTTAATATTTTGCTTAATACTTGGGCCATTTGCAAGGAAATGCTTGTTAAATATTTTTATTCCTAATTTAGTTAGCTGGACTTGAAAGGGTCGATGGTGTTAAAAGCTAACCGAAGAAGTGTCTCTTTAGTTTTTACTATTAGTACTTCGACACTTGCATAGAATGGTTGCTTTAGTAATGATAACCTTGAATATAGCCATTATTTGTATTTAATTCGTTTTATTCTTGTACTTGAGAACAAGCACAGACTAAGTGCGGGAGAATTTGATAGGGTATAAATCATAGTACATTTAAATGCATAAGTTGCTAGATAACCACGTTATTTTGAGCTTTATTTTGAGTAGAAACTACTTAATTTTGCTCTTATAGTGTGACGCCCCCACTTCTCCCTAATGTGAACCAAAGGGTATCGGCGGGACGGCTGCCCAATTCTCGCCAGGACTCGGTACAATTCTCCTTCAAGCTTAACGCAATGATAACTAAAACGACAAGATGATAGGGTATAATTTGTTAGTAAATTTATTATTGATTTCCCCTTCTATCCCTGACAAATATTGTGTTAATTGCTGATATTTACTCATATTTGGTATTTGGAATCAATTTCAGGAGTGAAGCAGAAAATTACCAAAAAGGAGGGACTTGTATGGAAAAATGCAGACTTCTAAGGGCTTCAACCTTTAGGTCCTTGAGTTGGTGGGGACCACAAGCTAGTGCAAGGCATTTAGTCATTTGGACTTTTCAAAGAAAGCAACGTAGAGAGACTTGGAACAACAAGTACTTGGGAGGCTTTGTCCACATGTGCGGGGACCACAGATAAGAAGCATGAGTCATCTGGACTCTAGGAAAAGAAACGTACAAGACTTTGAATTTGGTGTGGGGACCACTAGAGATAGCATTAGACTTCCTTTTGGCTTTAAAAAGGGGGAAACGTACAGAGAACTTTTATCAATCAATCAATAGTTTTAGTTTAGAGCTTTTTAGCCTAGTTTAGTTTTCTTTTCTTTCTTGGTTTTTTTGATGGCCTGGACCTCAGTGGAATTACTTGAAGATTTTCTCGTGAGGCGTGGCTAAGTTTGTCTAGTCAAGAACAACGAAGGATTTGGTTCTACTAAATTTGTGAGATCGAATTAGTTTTTATTTATTTTCATTATTCACTGGTATTTGTCTATCTTCTGCTTTATGTTCATATGGTTGTTTTATTATTCGATTATCCAGGGCCCGGATTCTAGATTAATTCAATAACCTGAAGCCAATTAGGGTAGTTAAATCCGTAATTGTTTAATTATTCTAAACTGGTGGCAACTGGCATGATTGGGTTTGTGTCAGGGAGATAGACAGGCTAACTTAAAGAGACCCTCGTAGCATGTTGATTGGTTAGAATTAGGCTCTTCTAATTATTCATGCAATTAGGGAATTGAACTTCTATGGTCGTACCTAGGGTTATTTCCTGATTAGAGAAATAGTCAACGGTCGTACCTTGGCTATCGACAAATTGAGGAAGAGTTGGTTGTTTATCGCGTGTATGACAACTATAACTAATTTATCAGATAGTAACTGGAATAATCCTTGCATCTGTGATCGAATTAAGTGAACCATCTCCGAAGTTGTCTCTTGGCTAGAGTTCGTCCATTATTATTTTTGTTGTGATAATTAGTTATTTGAGTTGTAGTTATTTTATTTTAATTTATTTATTCCAAGTAATTTAGTTACTATCATTTTCAAAACCCCCCATATCTGGAACTTGAGAAGAAATTAAATTATCCCCAGTCCCTGTGGATTCGACCCTGCTTACCGCTATATACAGAATTTGTATTTTATTTAAGCAGGTATTTATTATTGCACAGGTTTGACGCCTGTCAATTTTTGGCGCCGTTGCCGGGGACTAGTGTCAGATTAATTTGTTTCTTTTTGAGTTCATCTTGTTTTTATTTTTTATTTATTTTTCTCTTATTTTTTTTATTATAGTTTATGGCTTCTAACACTCCGTATTTTGGTGATAGACTGGATTTTGTTTCCGGGGAAGGCGATGAGACTAGTTTTTTTGCTAAGTTTGCATATAAAGAGGCAGTAAACTCTATTAGAGAAAGAATGGCTGCTGCAACCTGTAAAATTTGTTATGCCAGGGATCATTCAACCAGTATGTGCCCCGAATATCAAGATAATCTGAGTGTCCCACTCAATAATTATGGAGATTTTTCACCATGGTCTCAAACGTGATATAACCCTAATCCAAACGGGTATGATCAAGGATGGTGGGATAACTCCAGTTATAATTATACAACAGGGCCACTAGATTTTCAACAGCTAGAGTCTCAAGAACCGTCATCCATGTCAGGTATGTCTCTTGAAGAAATGGTTGAATTAATAGCTACTAACATATATCAAATTCAACAGGAGGTACAAAAAATGAGTGAAGAGATGAAAGAAGCAAGGCTTGAATGGGCATTTAAAACGAGCGAATTGATTTCTCCAGTTTATGAAGAATTGTCCTCACCGACTATTATCGACCATGAGGAAGATGAGAGTGCAATTATTCTGACAAAGGACATGGTATTGCAAGGGTCTCAAGAAGAAGAATCTAAAGATGCAGTTGAAAAGAAAGTTGAAGCGCAAGAATTGAGACCCCAACATCAAATGGTTCAAGTGAATGAATCCAGTGAACAATCTCCAAATGCGGTGACATCTCCTCCATTTCTTGATCAATATTTTCCTGACTCTTATTCTTTAATTTCTGTTAGTGAGATTGATTTTATTATACCAGAAAATTTTGAGTTTCATGACAGGAACAAGTTAAGAGTCACGATGGCAAAATATCTCAAACCAGTAGGTGCTTGTGATGGAGGAGTGAATGAAGATTTAAGGTCATTACTTGGTTGTTCGGCGCAATCTACTGGTTCATGGAAGACCGTAGCTCGTGTGCTCAAGAATTACTCTATTTACGAGGGCTATCAGGATCACATAGAAGATGAAATACTGAAACGAGCCACAAGATTTTATCCTCCATGAGCAAAGCATAGCATGTCTAGCCAAAAACATTAAAGAAATGCGCTACTTGGGAGGCAACCTAAAACTATTTGTTTCAGTTTTCATGCATTTTTGAAGTTTTAGTTAAGTGTTAGTGTCAAGTAATGGTTTGATGTTTGGTGGCAGGGGAATTAGCAGTTAGGCGTGCCCACGCCAGGCGGTCACGCCTGAAGGAAAGAACTTTTCGCTCAGGTTCTGCGACCTCCATAGTAGTTAGACGTGCCCACGCCAGATGGTCACGCCTGAGGGAAAGAAATTTTCGTTCAGGTTCTGCGGGTTTCATAGCAGTTGAGCGTGCCCACGCCAGGTGGTCACGTTCAAGCAAAAAAAAAAAAAAAACAAAAAAAGCTGCGAAAAGACTAAATTGCCCTTATTATTAAAAAAAAAAAAAACTTCCGTAGACCACTTCTTCTTTCTTCCTTCTTTTTTTTTTCTTTCTTCTTCCTTTTCTTTCTTTTTCTTCTTCTTCTTCTTTCTTCTTTTCTCCTTGCCCGCCGCCGTCCACCAAGTTTCAGCCCGGAGCGCGCCCTCTGCGCGCCGCCACTTGCAGCGCCGCACGCCACCAGTCTCGCGCGACCTCGCCCAGCCTCGAACGACCTCGCCCCTGCGCGCGACGCAGCCCAGCGCCCGTGCGAGCTCAGCCAGAGCTCCAGCCGCGCATCCCCCGCACAGTCCACCAGCTCGCGCGCCACTCCCCACCGCACAGCAGCAGCACGACGCCAGGCGCGCGCATCTCCAGCAGCCAAGCGCGCGAGCTCCAGCAGTCATTGCGCGCGATCTCAAAGACCACCATCGCAGGCCACGCGCGTCCCTCCTCAACCTGTCAAATGAGCTGAAAAATTTTTCTCCGGTGATATCTCTCTCTCATTTACTGTCACTAATTAGCTGAGGCCAGATTATTAGTTCTAATTAGCTGAGGACAGATTTTTGAATTGTTAGCTGAGGCCAGACATTTTTATGGTTGATTTGAGTGCTGTGATATCATCTGTGGTTGGTTGACACTATTTGTCCAATTTTGGGGTGGAATCTGAAGTAATTTGGGGAAAATTTCATTGTTTCCATGTTTAATTAGTTTTTGAGTGAAGTTTTTATGTGTTTATCTACTTAATTGATTTTTGGGCTGTTTAGTTTCTATTTGTTCAATTGTTGGTGTTTGGAGCTGTGTTCGGAGACCCCTATTGCACCCTTAGTTGAGTAATTTTCTGGGTTGGTTTGTTGAATTAGTATTGCCATTGGTTGACTCTAAGTACCTTGTTTGGGGAGTATTCGGTTTTGTGATTTCAATTGCTAAGCTCATTGGAGCACTTGCCGAGATTTTGAGTTGCATGATTTCTGCATTGACTAATATTCGGACCACCACTGCTTATTGTTTGTAATAGCTGCTTTGTTGAGACTTTCGCCTAGTCCTTAGGTGCCTGAAGTTTCCATTTTCTTGATTGGGGTGGCCGTTTATGTTGCTTCATTATCTGTGGGATGCACCAGTGGTACTGGTTGGGGTATTATAACTACATTTGTTGCCACTTGGTTCTAGTTGGTGGGCTACTTGATCGAAAACTGCCAAACATTTTGATTTAGTTGTAGTCCAAAATTTGAACTACTATTGCTGGTTTTGACGGTTTCTTGGCTCATTTGCTAATTTCGGTTGGTTGAGTTGTGTAATTTCTTATCCAATTGGAACCATTTGGACAGATTTTGGGTGGGCAATTTTTGTCGCTCTCTGTTGATCTTTGGGAGGCATTTCTGACCGTATTCTACGTATTCAAATTGGTTGAATTCACTGCTTTGTCGAGGTTATTTTTGGTATCACTTGAGTTCTACTTTGCTGATTTCTGTCTTGCGTCCCTTGAAATGCCTTTGGTTGGGTATTTTCTTCATTTGTTTGTTGAATTGGAAGGCTACTGTGCCACTTCCATTGCTTATTGCTGTTGGTGGCGTCTAATTGACTTGCTGGAGTATTTTACCTATTGATTTCAATTGCTAAATCTTTAGGGCATTTGTTGGGATTTTGGGTGGCTATGAGTCCATTTGCTGAAATTCGTTGCTTTGTTTAATCAGTCGCATTGCTCCTAGTTTGCTTGAGTGAAATTGGTTGGACGTCCTTTGCCTGTGGAGTTTAACTGTTACATTGTTTGGAGTGGTTTTCTGGTACTGATTGACTTGTTGGGTTTAAATTGCTCAGGGATTTAAATTGCTAATTTGGTGAGCCATTTATTATGCACTACCCTTTTGAATTGGGAGATACCTGTGCTTATTGGGTTGATTGTTGACTTCATTAGAGGATATGGATTTCTACTGATCTGCATTTACTTGTTCCTCTATATGTTGGCAATTTTGTTTCTATTGATTGGGTTACTTGTTAGCGGCAATAGTGAGATCAATGTTCTCTTCTAGGTCCAGAATCTCTTGACCTTAGCCTACTCCAACCCAACTCAACCATTCCCCGCCTCACTCACTGCTGTGGCCCCGCCATGGTCCCCGTGATTTCAGGGAAGTACCGTTGCTCTTTTGCTTACTATTATTGTTTATTTATCACATTGAGGGCAATGTGTGAATTAGGTGTGGGGGGATCAGTTGGGGTGCTAGTATTTTTTGTTTTTAGTTTCTAGAGGTTTTTCCTTTGTTTTAGTTTGATATTTATCTCCTTTTTCGTTTGTTTTCTTTTCTTTTCTTTTTCTAGTGGTCAGTCTTCATATGAATACCAAGTTTGATACTGGATTGTTGTCTCTAATTCTGCTATTGCCAAGTGTTATTAATAAAAGGGTATCAAGTTGATGTGGTTGAGTTCAGGAACATCTCTTTGGTGTATGTCAATGATTGCTTAACTTTTCCAATTTTTGGTTAACTTCTCTAGGCATAGGGAATGATTGTGGGCATTTTTCATGTGAATTGGTCCAATTATTAATTTTAGTTCTCCATGTTTGGAAATTTGAGGCTGGCTGCTGTTATCTTTGTGATATTTTCTAGTTATTGTGGTATGTTATCGTAAATAAGAGGTGACTGTACTCCACTAGTTGTTACTACTGAGTAACCGGGGATCTTCACCTAAAGTGTCGATTCTCGCGTCAAAAGGTAGTAGTTACTATGAGTGCGTGGTCCCGTAGCAATTAGAGCTGAGTAACCGGGCTCCTCCATCTATCAAATGTTGGAGTTCGCGTCAAAAGGCTCTAAGGGCTATAGACTAAGTCTTTTGTTATTCAAAAAAAAAAAGGAAAAAATAAAATAAAGATTGGGTTAGTATGTGAATAAGTCAGCTTGCCAGTTTGTGATTTTAATGTCGAGATTTTGGTTAATAGTTGGACCATTTGCTGATAAATGTGAGCAACCATTCCTTTTTCTTAGATTAGTTTGCTTTAAATTGGAAAAATTGGTGGTTGGGAAGCTAACCGGAGTGATTTTTCTTGGATCTTAACTGTGATGCTTGATATATGTTTTTCTGGGTATCTTGGCAATATGATAGTTAGAGCAATAGCCATTGTCAAATTTTGGTGTTCAATTGCTGTTCTTATGCTTGAGGGCAAGCATGATTTAGGTGTGGGGGGAATTGATAGGGTATAATTTGTTAGTAAATTTATTATTGATTTCCCCTTCTATCCCTGACAAATATTGTGTTAATTGCTGATATTTACTCATATTTGGTATTTGGAATCAATTTCAGGAGTGAAGCAGAAAATTACCAAAAAGGAGGGACTTGTATGGAAAAATGCAGACTTCTAAGGGCTTCAACCTTTAGGTCCTTGAGTTGGTGGGGACCACAAACTAGTGCAAGGCATTTAGTCATTTGGGATTTTCAAAGAAAGCAACGTAGAGAGACTTGGAACAACAAGTACTTGGGAGGCTTTGTCCACATGTGCGGGGACCACGGATAAGAAGCATGAGTCATCTGGACTCTAGGAAAAGAAACGTACAAGACTTTGAATTTGGTGTGGGGACCACTAGAGATAGCATTAGACTTCCTTTTGGCTTTAAAAAGGGGGAAACGTACAGAGAACTTTTATCAATCAATCAATAGTTTTAGTTTAGAGCTTTTTAGCCTAGTTTAGTTTTCTTTTCTTTCTTGGTTTTTTTGATGGCCTGGACCTCAGTGGAATTACTTGAAGATTTTCTCGTGAGGCGTGGCTAAGTTTGTCTAGTCAAGAACAACGAAGGATTTGGTTCTACTAAATTTGTGAGATCGAATTAGTTTTTATTTATTTTCATTATTCACTGGTATTTGTCTATCTTCTGCTTTATGTTCATATGGTTGTTTTATTATTCGATTATCCAGGGCCCGGATTCTAGATTAATTCAATAACCTGAAGCCAATTAGGGTAGTTAAATCCGTAATTGTTTAATTATTCTAAACTGGTGGCAACTGGCATGATTGGGTTTGTGTCAGGGAGATAGACAGGCTAACTTAAAGAGACCCTCGTAGCATGTTGATTGGTTAGAATTAGGCTCTTCTAATTATTCATGCAATTAGGGAATTGAACTTCTATGGTCGTACCTAGGGTTATTTCCTGATTAGAGAAATAGTCAACGGTCGTACCTTGGCTATCGACAAATTGAGGAAGAGTTGGTTGTTTATCGCGTGTATGACAACTATAACTAATTTATCAGATAGTAACTGGAATAATCCTTGCATCTGTGATCAAATTAAGTGAACCATCTCCGAAATTGTCTCTTGGCTAGAGTTCGTCCATTATTATTTTTATTGTGATAATTAGTTATTTGAGTTGTAGTTATTTTATTTTATTTTATTTTATTCCAAGTAATTTAGTTACTATCATTTTCAAAAACCCCCCATATCTGGAACTTGAAAAGAAATTAAATTATCCCCAGTCCCTGTGGATTCGACCCTGCTTACCGCTATATATAGAATTTGTATTTTATTTAAGCAGGTATTTATTATTGCACAGGTTTGACGCCTGTCATCCTTCTTCTCCGCCGCTTCCCCTGTTTTTCCCCCTTTCCTTCTTTCTTTTCGCACGCTCCCGTCTTGCTCCTCGCGCTCTCCCTTCTCCCTTGTCACTCCGCCAGCGAGCAGCCTGAGTAGCCGCGACAGCCACCGCCGTCAATGACCCACGGGCGCGACACAGTCGCCGCGCTCCGTCGCGTGACAGTCGCCTCTGTCCGCCGCTCACCCACCTTGCAAGCCCAGCTCCACCGCTAGCCCTCTCGCCGCTTGTCCGCCTCACTAGCCTCTCTCCACTTCACCCACAGCCCACAGCCATTCCTGCCAGCCACGCTCGCTCCAGTCGCCGCCGCCGCTGCCTCCCAAAGCCACGGACGCACGCCATCCGCTGCCCGTTGCTCTGTCCAGCAGCCCCTTGCGCGCAACCCAGCTGCCACCGCCGCTGCTCCCCGCTGTTGCTCTGCATAAGCGCTGTTGAATTTTTGGCAGCCGCGCCTACCGCAGCTCCAGCCCAGGCGCTCCGCCGCTGCTCTGCGCGTACGCTGCGCTGCATCGTGCGCACAAGTAGGGGACCTCCACCAGCCCCCTGCGCTCTCTCACCTCTCTCCCCGCTGCTGTTCTCCACCAGCTCTGCACCGCCAGCTCGTCTCCACCTTCAGCAGCTCTAAAGGCCGCCGCTGCTCCCCTGCCACGGCCGTCCACCCACAGCTCGCTAAGCTCCTCCGTTCCAAGCTCCATCCCCGCCACCTCCACTCACCAGCGCCTTTGACCGCCGCCTGCCCACGCACCCTGCCACCTGCTCCAGCCACATGCGACAGTCTCTCCCTCAATCTCTCTCGCGTGCGACAGCCACCCATCGCACCCCTGGACAGCCACGCGCAGCCGAGCGCGCCTCCATAGCTGCCGTACGGTGCCGCCCATCCACACGATCCTCTTACTTCATGGATCATCGGTTTTTATTCCTCTCCTCTCCTCTTTGTTTTTTTTGGGCGTTACTTTGGCAATTTGTTTGCTGAACTCACTTGTGGTTCCTCTACTGCATTTTTGCCTAATTAATTCCGTAATTGCCTTCTGTGGGTCTGTGTTGAGCTCTGGTCGGCTCCAGTTAGTCATTTGTCGGCTTACCTGTGACACACTAGCTTTTATTACGCTGATTGTTCCCATAAATTAAGTTGGTTGCTAAGTTGATTGTTTGGGATTTCTCAGTGAATTGAGTTTGCCGTTTGATTTAATTCTTCTCTGTGCGTACACCAGTGG
The DNA here is from genome assembly GCF_003713205.1 of Coffea eugenioides. NCBI lineage: Eukaryota > Viridiplantae > Streptophyta > Magnoliopsida > Gentianales > Rubiaceae > Coffea > Coffea eugenioides. The sequence goes on along the minus strand of NW_020863400.1, from coordinate 10,275 downwards.
TACTGGTTGTGGTAGTTTGCCTAACATTCATTCATTCTCTTTGGTTGGCTGCTTGATTGAAAGCTCAGAGCTTGTGACTAAGTTGTTATGGCCTATATTCTGACCTGCTCTTACTGGACTTGCTGAATTCTTGGGGGCATTTGTTGGGATTTTGGGTGGCTATGAGTCCATTTGCTGAAATTCGTTGCTTTGTTTAATCAGTCGCATTGCTCCTAGTTTGCTTGAGTGAAATTGGTTGGACGTCCTTTGCTTGTGGAGTTTAACTGTCACATTGTTTGGAGTGGTTTTCCGGTACTGATTGACTTGTTGGGTTTAAATTGCTCAGGGCTTTAAATTGCTAATTTGGTGAGCCATTTATTATGCACTACCCTTTTGAATTGGGAGATACCTGTGCTTATTGGGTTGATTGTTGACTTCATTAGAGGATATGGATTTCTACTGATCTGCATTTACTTGTTCCTCTATATGTTGGCAATTTTGTTTCTATTGATTGGGTTACTTGTTAGCGGCAATAGTGAGATCAAGGTTCTCTTCCAGGTCCAGAACCTCTTGACCTTAGCCTACTCCAACCCAACTCAACCATTCCCCGCCTCACTCACTGCTGTGGCCCCGCCATGGTCCCCGTGATTTCAGGGAAGTACCGTTGCTCTTTTGCTTACTATTATTGTTTATTTATCACATTGAGGGCAATGTGTGAATTAGGTGTGGGGGGGTCAGTTTGGGTGCTAGTATTTCCAGTTTTCGATTTCTAGGGGCTTTTCCTTTATTTTTAGTTAGTTTTTGCCTATCTTTCATTTATTTTATTTTCTTTTTCTTTCTAGTGGTCAGTCCTTAAATGAATACCAAGTTTTGATGCTGGATTGTTGCCTCTAATTATGCTATTGCCAAGTTTTATTAATAAAAGGGTATTAAATTAATGTGGTTGAGTTCATGAACATCTCTCTGGTGAATATCGGTAATTGCTTGACTTTTCCAATTTTTGGTTAACTTTTCTAGGCATAGGGAATGATAGTTGGCATTTTTTATGTGAATTGGTCCAGTTATTAATTTTAGTTCTCCATATTTGGAAATTTGAGGCTGGCTGCTGTTATTTTTGTGTTATTTTTAGTTATTGTGCTGTATGGTTGTAAATAAGAGCTGACTGTACTCTGCTAGTGGTTACTACTGAGTAACCGGGGATCTTCACCTAAAGTGTCGATTCTCGCGTCAAAAGGTAGTAATTGCTATGAGTGCGTGGTCCCGTAGCGATTGGAGCTGAGTAACCGGGCTCCTCCATCTATCAAATGTTGGAGTTCGCGTCAAAAGGCTCTAATGGCTAGAAACTAAGTCTTTTGTTATTATTGAAAAAGAAGAAAAATATAGCGGAAAAAAAAATAAGAAAAATAGAAAAGCGTGATAAAAAAGGTGAAGGTTGTGTAAGTGTGTGTCTAAAGTCAGCTTACCGATCTATGGGTTAATGTTGAGATTTGGATTAATAGTTGGACCATTTGCTGATAAATGTGAGCAACCATTCCTTTTGCTTAGATTAGTTTGCTTTAAATTGGGGGAGTTGGTAGTTAAGAGACTAACCGGGGTGATTTTTCTTTGATCTTGACCTGTAATGCTTGATATTTATTTTTCTTGGGTATCTTGGCAATACGGTAGTTGGAGCGATAGCCATTGTCAAAATTTTGGTATTCAAATGCTGTTCTCATACTTGAGGGCAAGCATGATTCAGGTGTGGGGGGAATTGATAGGGTGTTAATTGTTGATTATTTTATTATTAATTTCCCCCTTTTCCTTGCCAAATATTGTTTTAATTAGTAATATTTATTTATATTTGGTATTTGGATCTCATTTCAGGAATGGAGCAGAAAATTACAAAAATGAGGGACTTTTTGGAGATAATTGAGATTTCAAACAACCGGGCCCACATGGTGCTACAAAGAGATTGCATTTCCTTTGCTGATTAGGAGATTGGAGTCCTACAAGTACTAGGAAACAAAACAAGAAGGAAAGCCTCGGTTGGTGCAGGAAGCTTTGGGAGGACTTTTGCTCTCAATTTTAGCGGGGACCACGAATATGAAGTATAAGTCATCTTTTGGACTTTCACATGAGAAACAAACGTACAGATGATGGTCTTATCTTTTCCTTATCATCCGAGAGACCAACAGGGGAGAGAAGTAGTCATTTGTTTAGAAGAGGGAACTTGGGTCTTTCAGGGGGAGCTCTTATCGAGGGCCTTTATCAATAGTTTTAGTTGAGACTTTTAGGATAGTTTTTTAGTTTTTTTCTTTTCTTAGCTCTTTCGCATGGTTGTTCTCCATTAATGGAGGACTAACCTCTTAATTCTAGTCAAGGGGACAACTGAAGACTTGGTTCAACAATTACTGTGAGATCGAAATTATTTTAATCGCTTCCTCATTTATTGGTATTTATGTGTTTCCTGTTTTTAATTGTTATAGTCCTTATGTATGATTGATTAGTGCGCAATAATTAATTATTCATATAGGCTATTTTGCTAAATAGGGGTAATTGAATCCGTAATTGTTCGTTATCTCTACCTCAGTAGCAACTGGCGTAATTGGGTTTATGTCAGGGGAGCATATGATCTAGTTTAAACAAACCCTCGTAGCGTGTTTGTTGATTAGGATTGGGCCTTTCTAATTATTAATGCAATCTAGGAATTAAATCTTACGGTCGTACCTAGGGTTATTTTTGGGTTAGAGAAATAGCTAACGGTCGTACCTTAGCTATCGAGAAGTTAAGGAAGGGTTGGTTGTTTATCGCGTGCATGACAACTATAACTAATCTATTACTAAATGTTGGAATTATTTCTGCATCAATGATCAGTGCATGAACCATTTCTGAAGCGTACCCTTGGCTAGAGTTTTCCTTTAATTATTCCTCTTAATCAATTATTTTCTGCAGTTAATTTATTTAGTTACTCTCATTTTCAAAAACCCCCCATATCTGGAACTTGAGAAGAAATTAAATTATCCCCAATCCCTGTGGATTCGACCCTGCTTACCGCTATATACAGAATTTGTATTTTATTTGAGCAGGTATTTATTATTGCACAGGTTCGACACCCTGTCACCGTACCACCTTCCACCCCACTTAGGGGGATCATCTGGCATTTTGTAAAATCACAGGGAGTAATAAGGTATTTACCCTAATAATTATGAATTCTATTTTCTAAACTCACACTTGACATGTATACATCTATTTCTGTTTAACAATATCTTTTGTAGGGATGACAATTGGGGCGGGTACTAGGAAACTCATGGGACAAGGGGTAATTTTCATCCTCCATCCCCTGACCCGTTCCCTGCCTTAAAACGTATATACACACACACACACATATATATATATAATATTATTAGTTGTAAATATCAAATTATGCATATGAAATATAATTATTATTCTTAGTTATACTAATAATTATATATTTATACTAATATAAACTATTGATTAGTTGTACTAATACATTTCACTAAATTACTAATTATACATTTATGCCAAATACTAGTTACATTTTTTTTACTAATTATATATAAACTTATTTCCCTCGCAGGCACCTGCAGGGAAAGCAAGACGAGGTAGGGATGGAGCGGAGGAAGCAGGGTATAAGGGGCAGGGCAGGAGTAAGGTATTCTTAGGGAACCGGGGGGATTGGGGGGGGGTAGGGAATCATTGCTATTCCTAATCTTTTGTACGTATGACATTGAAAAAATAATATTATGATTTAATGGTAAAAATATTATGAGTATACAACAACTTTGGTGAAACACAACCGTATTCAGAATTGTTTATTAAAGCTAAATCCATAATATACAAAAAGCTCAAAATAAATTTAAAATTTTGAAAATAAATTCAAAAATCAATAGATCAAGGAGTTCTTATTTAGATACGTTTGTAACAATAGCTGGTTAAAGAAATTAAAATTATAAAATATCATATTATCAAGTACACAATCAAATTTCACAAAAAAATTTATATATAAGAGATATTATATTTGGGTTAATATAATCATGCAAAGTACTTGAACTATTACTAGTACGTATATATGTTTGTACACAGTGTTTTCACTAAGAGCATGCCCAATTTCAGCTATAGTTTCTTCCGTGCCACTTAAAGATTTGTACTAACTTGCAGATCTTGATAAAATCTTTTGTGTATATAAGGAAAACTCAACAATCTATTTGGAATTTTATAGTCTTTTCTAGAGAGAGCAAGCTGAAAATCTATTTGGAATTTCTATAAATTCACACCACCAAAATCATAACAATATTCAGCTTACCTAACTTGCCTGATAAAAGAACAGATAAGAAGTTTTTAACTAGGGTCTGCATAATCCAAACCAATATATGTTTGTATCTAAAGCTTTCTCCAACAGCAAACTCTTTCGGGTTTTGAGGAAGTAATCAAGAAAGAGGATAGCTTTTGACGAGGACAAAATGACGAGAATGCCATTTAATTTTGTGACTACGTATTATACTTTGGGACAGAAATAAAATGATATTTAACTCTAAGATCATCACAATATTTAGATTTTCAATAAAATGATATAAGAAACCAAGGAAAATCTGATGCAATTTTAGGAAGCTACATATTTTTCGATTGAGGGATAAACGCTGTGATTCTGTGGCTAGTTATTCATGTATGACGGATTTATTTGTTTAGTTTTTATCTTAGACACACAGCAAGAACTTGATGAGCTTCTTAATCCCATTTTGTGCTCCTAGAAAATTGGCAAATCTACAGAAACTTTTAGAAATAAATCAAAATTGGGATCATACCTTTTGTTATCTAAAATTGAAGAGTGAAATGAGGATTGTCATTCTCAAATTTGGCACTATGCTATGTGCATTGCAATTAATATATAGGCAGGCAAATTGATTCCTCTACTTATTAGCTGAAAGTGTTGAGCTCATGATCTCAACATGACTTGATATATGCTCTACATGGTACAACAATTCATATAAGCTCATCCTTATTGACATAGACATAGTTACATACACAAAACAGGAACACGAACACATACACTTCCTTATGGGGTTCGAAGATTGTTTTATTTCGAAATGTCCAAATGGTCCAGCAGGCAAAAGAAAGAATGATTCCCCGAGAAATGCAGTGATAAGGTGAGGGTATGGAGGATGTGCAGCAACTTTTGTGCCATACTTTGAATTCTAGATCCTGGTGTTGAAGATTCCAGGGTGGTTTCAGCTTTATCCAAAAAGTTTGGGCTAGAGGGCAAGTCCGGAAGAAATGGTCCAATTCTTCAGATTGGAGGGAACAGAGAGGGCAAGAGTCGTCTTGAATAATGTGTCTATGATGGAGGACATGTTTGGTTGCTAGTTTGCCGTGGGCAGCTAGCCAGGTGAAGCGTTTGACTTTATTTGGAAATTTTTGTTTCCAAATCCAACTGAAGGAAAGGTCAGGATTTGGGTGAGTGGAATAATGTTCTTGGTGGCCAACTAATAGGCAGAATTTTACTGAAATTTGCCATTTGAAGAGGGGATCCACTCTAGGCAATCATGTAGCGTAGCACGATGGGCTCTAGGAGTGGAAAGAATACTATTGGTGATCTCTTTGGGAAAAGAGAAGGAGAGCTTATTAAAACTCCATCTCTTCCATGATCGGAGAAGAGATCAGCCACTAGTAATTGGTCTTCATGTGGAAGTAGAGGACCCTGAATTTGACTCCTAAGGGTTTCTAAAGAAAACCACTTAGTAGTCCACACCCTCAGGGATTTTCCATCCCCTACATTCCAGCCATGCCTTGTTGTAGAATGTCATTGCCAAGTGAAGTCACCTTCAGATTTATAGAGCCATACGAGATGGTAAAAACCAATTTATTGGCCAATAAAGATTGAGGTCTATTTACATATAAGTTTGAGAGAAGTTTTACCCAAGGCTTGGGGGAGTCTTTTAGGATGTGTCATCCCAGTTTTGCTAAGCCTGCCTTGTTGAGTAAAGCAATTTGTTTGATGCCAAGGCCACCTTGGTTCTTATTGAGGGTGACAACGTCCCAATTGATCAGGTGGATTTTTCTTTTAGAGGGGTTTGAAAAGCTCTTCGTTCCCTATCAATGGCATCACAAATCTTTTTAGGGACATGTGCAGCTTGGAAAAAGTAGTTGGGAATGGAAGCAATACTCTGTTGGATGATGGAATGTGTGCCAGCCAATGATAGAAGATTAGCCTTCCATCCTTCAAGTTTATGTAGGACTTTTTCCAACAAAAATTGGAAGGTTTTGGTTGGGGCTTTTTGGATGTTGAGGGGGATACTTGCCCAAATCTGAGGTGGGACATGATACCTAAAGGGTTGGAAAAATTTGCTCTAACAGAAGGATCAGTGTTGTTGGAGAAGAGAATTTTTCACTTAGAAAGATTAATCTTCAAACCAGAGACCATTACAGAATGAATCCAACACAAATTTGATGGTTTTAAGAGAAGTTAGATCAGTTTTGGAATAGACGATAATGTCATCAACGAAGAGACAATGAGAGAGGGAGTCCATACTTCAACGTTCTGGAGGCCGAACCAACAATCACACCAATCTGGATCCGGAATCTGTTAAAGATTAATGCCAAGACAACCAACACAGAAAGGGGTCGTTTTGCCCGCCTCTGCATAGAAGTTGATTTACACTCAACTTTGCCCCATTCCATCCTGCTAGACGGCTACTTGCAACCCATCCAGGTGGAGAACTTCTCTTTCTGCCTACACTATGGAAGGTTGGGACATCATGACCTTGTTCATTGCCCCAGACTACTTCACACTATTCCTGCCCCAACCGCTCCACCGGAATCTGGGCCATGGAGAAAGCTTCCGGCTAAGCCCAAAGCTATTTCGAAAGGGTTACAGAAAGAAACCTCTAGCCCAACCCTCCAATGGTAAAAACATTTCAATTTCAAATCTGACCTCCCAATCCAAGCGCCAAAACCTTAGCCAGTCGCTGCAGACAACGTTATATGCGTATAACAGACACAAACACAAAGCACATCACTAGACAACAGACAGTCTATAAAAGCCCATCTCATCCTTCCTTGAAAATTGTAAAACAAGATAAAAGAATTCCAACAAATCTACACCTTCTCCACTCTGTCAAGTCCAGTTAATAACAGGGAAATTTTCAAGAAATGGGCATGCTTGGAACCTTATTTGATAAAGAAAGCACAATGTTCGGCTATATATTGAAGGCCTTCATGTGTGAAATGTATTTTCATGTACACATACTGGTACATTTTGTACTGAACCCTTTATTGATTAGGGCTTCAAGGGCACCCTTTTCACTAATTTAATTTTCCATAATAATTCTACAGCAAGTCGTAGGAAACAGAAGAAAATCTGCATCTATGATCCAACAACGCAATAACCAATCTATCTAAAGGTGACAATAATTTTAACGTTGAGTTTGAAATGGGACTTAATTCCATTTATTCCCATTAATTGATGGAAATTTTTAAGAAATTCTTGGGTATCCATTGGGGCCCAAGTATTTTACCAGAAATTTACTCAATCAATTGTTGTATGTCTTTTAGTGACACTAGTAAATTACTTTTATTCTTCCAACTAGGTCCTTCATTTTTTCCTTGTAATTATGCTTAAAAAACCCCCATCTAGTTTCCTAAGCTCTTTTGTCCCTTAGAAATCAATTTTTTTTAATTTTTTCTTTTTTCATAAAAATTCTGTCGCCAATCTCAATCTAGAGTACTCTTTGAAAAATATCGAAAGAACGGGAACTCATTGGTTTTGAACTCTTTTTCTAGTAAAATACTGATCAAAATGAATATTGGGAGTAATATGAAAGTCATTAATTTATACTCTTATTAGCAAATATTTTGTCTAGTTTTGATAGTTTTATAATGGCTTATAGTTCTAAACGCCATTTCTTTATACTCGTAAAGACAAGTCCTTTAAGTTTTTATAGGACTTATTTTTTTCTCAACTAAAATTTAGCAACATAGGAAATCAAAGATTAAAAAATATATATACATAGAAAATAAATAAAAGAAAATTTGAGGGAAAAAAGAATTCACGAAAATATAAATTCACAACAAGGCTAAAAGAAATTTAATAAATCAAAAATATTAAATTTATATAAAAAATAAAAAAGAATACAAAAAATAAATTTGAATATTGGACGGAATCAATCCGTACCCGTTCCAAAGGTATCCCGCCCAAATTAATCTCAAAACATATATAAATAAAGTTGGATTGAAATCCATATTACTCAATCCCATCTCAACCCAAACAAATCCTATTCATCCGGTCGATTTTGCCACCTCTAAGCCCATTTTGCTACAACAAAATTACCTTTTTCCTCTTCCTTCCCATGTTTTCAATCCAATACCACCCATATCTAGACCCAACCAAAAACAAAGAGGAAAAAATAAGTGCAGTAAAAGTCTTGTCATATCCGAATCAAAGTGTCAAACAGAGGTAAATTACATACAAACTTCAAAAATGAAAGAGAAAAAAAGATACAAGCTCTTTTGTTTTTCTAGTATAGATAAAACCCATATGAACTGAAGAAACTCTACTTAGGATTGGGATTTTACCCCTCCTCACCATTTCCTCAAAAGCTAAGCTGAAAATTCTCCTTTTTTTTTTGCCAATTATTTTTCTGTCAAAAGACTACGCGAAATTGAGGGGCGTCGGAGCCTTGAGCCGGCAGAATCTCCCAGCGGCAAGGTTCGAGCTCGTCGGAAACAGGGCAGAAGCCGCGAGGGTGACCTTATCAGCAGAAGCGGCAGCGGCACCGAATTCGAAAACGGTGATATCAGCTGGTGGTGGGCCGGGCCGCCGGACCTCCACTGCTCCGTTCATGGCGGGAACTTCAGAAGCGGATTGGGTTTTAACGGGTTCAGGTTTTTGGGTCACGGGTTTGGAGTTGGTATCGTTTTTGGTTCCCTTAAACCATGAAAAAATACCCATTGGTGGTGAATCAGTTATGTTGCTCACAAAAAGAACTAGTTATTAGAACTTCCGAAAGAGGATAGCTTTCGTTGAGGGCAAAATGACGAGAATGCCATTTAATTTTTGTTGCTATCATATTTTAGGACAGAAATAGAAGGATATTTAGCTATTAGATCATCATATAGAGTATTTAGATTTTCAATGTTATTTCCCTGTATATTTTTGGATTGAGGAATAAACACCATGATTTTGTGGCAAGTTATTCATGTAGTATGATGGATGGATTTTGCATTTTGGCCTTCAACTCTTTGGTGAGCTGCATCAGCTGTAAATCACCCTTTATTTGTTTAGGAGCTTCTTAAATCCCATTTTTATGCTCCTAAAAAATTGGCAAATCAAAATTGGGATCAGACCCTTTTGTTATGCATTGCAATCTTTATGTAGACTTGTGGGCAGATTGATTCCTGTACTTAGTCATCATTGAGCTCATGATCTCACAAGCGCTTATTTGGGGAGGTAGGTAAGAATGCTGCATTTGCTGAAGTTAAAATTAAAGAAAAACAGTTAAAAAAATACATTAACAAAATGCAGCATATGGACAAGATGATGATGCAATGCAACATACTACACGTAGTGGAGAAGATAGAAAACATCAGAAACTTCTCAGAAAAACAGAAGAACATGGAAAGCAGTGTCGTCAACAACAGGGAGGGAAAGCAAACAAAGAGAAAGGAAAGCCACGGGATGCTACTAGTGCTAGGCAAGAATTGTTTTCTTCTCCTTCCCCCATAGCCGGCGGATTCTCCATTCCCCATCATCGGCATAGAAACCAATGACAATTTCAGGAATGTGTGCTATTCTTCGGTAATCTTCACTGTCTTCCTTTTGATTCCCCACCTTTTCCATCATTCGAGAACTCATCTCATACAAACCCAGCTCTTGAAGATGGCTCAGGTGCTGAATTCCGGAAGGTAAGTCCTCTAGTAATGGAAGCTGTTTCAGAATTAGTCTTTGGAGATGAGGGCATGCACCCTCCTCGATTGTCATCTTTCTCAATCCTTCCATTCTCCTTAGCCACAACCCTTTCATCTTTAGGAACCCTCCAGCCTTGAAACACAACCTTTCTCCCTGGTAAGATCCACAGAAAGTAATTTCACCCAAATTGGGCAAATGGTGGAGGAATTCAAGCGGATCCTCCTCAGGCCTTAACCCACTCGTGTACAAATCTATTCTTACCAAGTTTTGAAGATGAGTTATCCATACTGGCATCATTTCTAAGCGGCCACGCATAATTAGCACACGAAGAGATTGAAGAAACGAACAAGAAGAAGAAGAAGAAAGAGAATGTTGATGATGATTTAGATCGATTA
>NW_020863399.1:0-52193 GCF_003713205.1 Coffea eugenioides | reverse complement strand
TGCATCATGGCATCATATCAATGCTTTATTGTGAAATATACTTGGCTGTTGATTTTACTGGTCACTCGCTGAGCTTCTAGCTCACCCCCTATTATCTTCTTCTCCCCACAGGGATCGAAGTAAAGGAAGAACTTGTTTTTGGATCTTTGTGTGGCTGGATGGCGTACATCTTGTATAGTTTAGTTTTAGTTTAGGTTTGTGTACTTTTGGGCTTGAATAAATATTTGGAATTGAATCGGATGTAAATCTACATTTTACGCTTAGAACTAGTTTCCGCTTCGCTTATGATATGTAATTTTGGAGAATTGGATGTATTATTTGAGTTGTACCTTGTAATTTACTTGAGAAATGTAGTAAGTGAGTGAGTCCCGGCGAGAGCTGGGCAGTCGGTCCGCTAAACCCTTTGGTTCGCCTTAGGGGGAGGTGGGGTCGTTACAGTGTTACTTCCCGTGAATCCCACTCACCGAAAAACTAACTTGATCGTCGGAGTGCCCTCGGGACCCCCCTGTCAGATCACTCTCTTGTTCGTTTTGCAGGCTTGGGACACGCTCTCCTCATCGACACGCCGAGCTCATCAGGTCAGCTCGGTTCGGGGAAGCTTAGCGCTTCTTCAGTTGGCGCCGTCTGTGGGAAACGACAGGTAATCGAAGTTGCGTTGATGGCGAGAACTCTTCCAAGTGAGCCGTAGAGAACACCGATCCTGGGGCCGGCGAGGGGTCCCGGCGAATGGAGACCGAGGCGGCTCGGGGCGCCGGGGGCTCAGCCCTTTCTGGGGAACGGAGACAGCAGATTTTCCAGTTCGTGACGGAGAACCTTCCCATGCTAGAGGATATAATTCGACAGGCAAAGGAGGGGGGTGAAGCCGGGGGCGCACAAACCACCAAGGCGAAGGGGAAGGAGCGGGAATCACTTCCCGTTCCCTCGGAGGATGAGTCACGGGGCCAGCTCCCCAGGAGGAAACGGCCACGGACTCCCCCTCGGCCGCGGGCCTCGGTGGTCGGGGATAGCGATGGGTACTCTCGCGACCTGTCCGCTGGGGGCCGGCCAAGAAATCCCTCCTTGTGGAAGCTTGCGTGGAAGGAGCCTGAGCGCTCCCCCACCCGATCTATCAAGAGCCGGCCGCGGGACCCTTCCCAGCGGAAGCCTGTCCTGGACGAGCTTGAGCAGATCCTGCGGCCGCAGTCGTACGAGCACAACTACACTTCCTCGCCTTTTACCCGGGAGATAGAGAACTACCCACTACCCCGGAGATTCAAGATCCCGAACAACGAGCTGCACGACGCCTCGACCGACCCGGAAGACCACCTCTCGGTCTTCCTGACGCACATGCGTCTGCAAACCGCTGCGGATACAGTCCGCTGCAAAACCTTCCCCATGTTTCTGAAGGGGAGGGCCCGGCTCTGGTTTCAGGGTCTGGCACCGGGGTCCATCCGGAGTTTCCCCGAGCTGGCCAGACAGTTCGCCATCCAGTTCGTCTCCTCGAAGACTTACTCGAAAAACGCGGCCCACTTGATGGTAATCAAGCAGAAGCCGGACGAGTCCCTGAGGAATTTCATGACCCGCTTCAACATGGAGAGCTTGCAGATCAGGGACAAGCACGAAAAGGTAGTCATGGCCACCTTTATGAACGGGCTCAGGGCGGAGGAGCTCTATTACAAGCTCGTCGAGAAGCCTCCTGGAGGCTTAGAGGAGCTCTTGACCAGGGCACACGCCGCCGCTAATGCGGAGGAGGCGGCTCACCTGAAGAGGGAGTCAGATCGGGAGATCGGAGATCGGAGAGGATGGGGGAACCCCCCCGAGAACAAGGACGGCCCGGCCAAGAAGAATGTTTTCGATCGTCTCACAAAGGAGAAAATCCCCGCTCAACAGCCGCTCTCGGAAAAAGGCTACACCCCCCAAACTCGACCCATAACCCAGATTCTGGCCATTATAGAGGCGGAGGGCCTAGGGGAACGGCCACCTAAGATGGGGACACCCCGGAACAAAAGAAATCAGGACCGATACTGTACCTTCCACCGTGATGTTGGGCATGACATGGAGGGGTGCTGGGCCCTGCGAAAGGAGATCGACGACCTGATCCAGCGCGGCTTCCTGGGGCGATTCGTGCGGCAAGGTCGACCAGGCCAGGAACCAGGATGCACCTACCGCGGAGACAGGGGCGAGGGCCCGCGTCGCGACCGCCCTGAGCGGCGTGACGTTCCTCGGGGCAACTCCCCCGACCAGGACACTCAGAACTTAACGGGGGTGATAAACACCATTGCTGGGAGCCCCACGGGGGGTGACAGCCATGCAGCTCGGAAGAACATGCGCCCCCCCCGAGGGGGATGACTCCCTGAAACGCTTGTCCATGGATGAGGAGATCACCTTCGGACCAAGGGATGCAGTTCCCCTGTGATGTGCAACGGATCTAGACGAACACCAAGTTGGGATGATTTGCGGAACTTTGACCCTTCTAGAATCACAAGCCACGAACTAAGGAGATTCCTTAACCCAAGACTAGCAAATTTAGTGAACCAAAAGTATGGATAGTAGAACGCCACAATCAAGGAGACTACTTGATTGATAAGTTCAATGAACAGCTTGAGATTGATTCTCAAGTATTCAAAGGAAATTCTCTTGAGGCAAGAGAGAGTGAAATAACTCACATATATTTTATAAAATCTGAATTGTCCTTTAATGAATGAAAACCTAGGCTATATATAGCCTTACAGGACTCAAACCCTAGAATGTCCAATGGACGACCTTGCCCTTCATTAAGGGTGAAAATATCTAACAACTAATTAACTAAAATTAAGACTCTAAATTCGGCCAAAGTGAAGGGAAAATTGACCGAAATTATTAATGCTAACAAACAACTAATAATGGTAATTAAAACCCTAATTAGCAAGCTAGTACTCCATGAACTAGTCTTCATTTGGTTCTTCCATTTGAAGGAAAGTGTAGAGAGTAGTTTCTCCATTATGTAATCCTTCAATGGTCCTCAAGTCATCACCAACTCGTTCTTGAATCGTGCAAACAAGAGCTTGAAGTGAATCTTGAATTCTCCTAGCACGCGCTCTTGTAATTGGACCACTGGGTATTTGCATGACCTGAGCACTAGAAGTTTGAGCAGCCTTGAGCCCCTCCTCATTAGTCCCCTCCTCTTGAAGGCGATTTGTCCTCAAATCAAACTCATCGTCTGCATGAAAAGGACTCAAGTCAGATACATTAAAAGTAGCATGTACCCCATACTCACCTGGAAGTTCAAGTTTGTAGGCATTGTCATTTATACGCTCCAGGACTTGGAATGGACCATCTCCCCGTGGAAGTACCTTACTACGCCTTTTGACCGGAAACCTCTCTTTGCGCATGTGTATCCATACCCAATCGCTAGGCTCAAAGATCATCTTGCGGCGCCCCTTGTTGGCACTTTGGATGTATTGAAGTGTACGCTTCTCGATGTTGGCTCGCACCTTAGTGTGTAACTCACGTACATATGCAGCTTTGTTCTTACCATCCAAGTTAACTCTCTCATGAACAGGTAAAGGAGTTAAATCCAAAGGTGTGAGAGGGTTAAAGCTATACACAATTTCAAACGGCGAATAATGTGTAGCAGAATGAACAGTGCGATTGTATGCAAATTCCATATGTGGTAAGCAATCTTCCCAAGATTTTATGTTCTTCTTAATAATTGCGCGCAATAGAGTAGATAAAGTCCTATTAACAACCTCGGTTTGACCATCAGTTTGTGGGTGGCTAGAAGTAGAAAATAACAATTTAGTACCTAGTTTACACCACAAAGTTTTCCAAAAATAGCTAAGGAATTTGGCATCCCTATCAGAAACAATAGTGCGTGGCATGCCATGTAATCTAACTATCTCACGAAAGAATAAATCTGCAACATGCTTAGCATCATCTGTTTTAAGACAAGGAATAAAATGGGCCATTTTGGAGAAACGGTCAACTACCACATAGATTGAATCATGTCCTTTTTTAGTCCTAGGTAGTCCAAGCACAAAATCCATTGACAGATCAACCCATGGTTCATGTGGAATTGGCAAAGGCGTATAGAGACCATAAGGGTGTACCTTTGATTTTGCTTGGTGACAAGTCACGCACCTCTCAATGTGGCGTACCACGTCACTCCTCATGCGTGGCCAGAAGAAATGTTCTTGGAGAATCATTAAGGTCTTGGCAATGCCGAAGTGCCCCATTAGCCCTCCTCCATGAGATTCTCTTACTAAGAGTGTGCGCATGGAGCTCTTGGGAATGCAAAGCTTGTCCTTGTAGTATAAGAACCCCTGAGAGATGAAATAATGCTCACGAGAGTGTCGTGGCAAGGAGGAAAAAATCTCACCAAAATCTGAGTCAGTTGCATAAAGTTCTTTAAGGAATTCAAAACAAAGCAACTTAGCATCTAATGTAGTGATAAATGTGTGTCTTCGCGAGAGTGCATCAGCCACTACATTCGTCTTACCTGTCTTGTATTTGATCACAAAGGTAAAACTGTCAATGAAGGTAATCCATCGTGCATGTCGCTTACTCAACTTGTCTTGGGACTTGATATGCTTGAGCGACTCATGATCTGTGTGCAAGACAAACTCACGAGGGCGAAGGTAATGTTGCCATGTTTGTAGAGCTCGCACTAAGGCCATTAGTTCCTTAGCATAGGTTGAGTAGTTTAGAGCAGCTCCATTCAACTTCTCGCTAAAGTAGGCAACTAGGCGGCCCTCTTGAAGTAAGACAGCTCCAATACCTATACCAGAAGCATCACACTCTACTTCAAAAGCTTTGTCAAAATTAGGTAAACTAAGAACAGGTGCATGTGTGAGCTTGTGTTTAAGTAATTGGAAAGACTTAGCTTGTTCCTCTCCCCAATGAAATTGCACATCTTTCTTGACAATTGACGTAAGTGGGGCAGCAATTGTGCTAAAGTCCTTGACAAAACGCCTATAGAAGCTTGCCAAGCCATGGAAACTTCTCACCTCACTTACATTGGTAGGGGTTGGCCATTCACTAATAGCCTTCACCTTTTCTTGATCAACATGAATTCCCTGCTCACTAACAACATATCCTAGGAAAACCAATTGATTTGTGCAAAAGGTACACTTCTTAAGGTTAGCGTAGAGGCTTGCCTTGCGAAGTGCATCGAGGACCATTTGTAAATGCACAACATGCTCATCTAGAGTCTTACTATAGATCAAAATGTCATCAAAGTAAACGACCACAAATTTACCAATGAAAGAGCGTAAAACATGATTCATGAGTCTCATAAAAGTACTTGGTGCATTGGTTAGCCCAAAAGGCATGACCAACCACTCAAAAAGTCCATGTTTTGTCTTAAATGCAGTTTTCCATTCATCTCCTTCTTTCATGCGAATTTGATGGTAACCACTTTTCAAATCAATCTTAGTAAAAATGATAGCACCATGTAATTC
The DNA here is from genome assembly GCF_003713205.1 of Coffea eugenioides. Classification (NCBI taxonomy): domain Eukaryota; kingdom Viridiplantae; phylum Streptophyta; class Magnoliopsida; order Gentianales; family Rubiaceae; genus Coffea; species Coffea eugenioides. The sequence goes on along the minus strand of NW_020863399.1, from coordinate 46,776 downwards.
ATCAAGCATGTCATCCAAACGAGGTATGGGATGGCGGTACTTTACCGTGATGGCATTAATTGCCCTACAATCAGTGCACATTCTCCATCCTCCATCTTTCTTTGGAACAAGTAGAACTGGTACAGCACAAGGGCTTAGACTCTCTGTAATCCAACCCTTACTAAGCAACTCCTCCACTTGTCGTTGTTGCTCCTTGGTTTCCTCAGGATTGGTCCTATATGGTGCCTTGTTTGGAAGGGAAGATCCAGGAATGAAATCAATTTGATGTTCAATTCCCCTTAATGGAGGCAAACCAGTAGGTATATCCTCAGGAAAGACGTCTTGATACTCCTGTAAGAGGTTAGTAATAATACTAGGCAAAGAAGCATCAAGAGCATTAGTGAGTAAGGATTCCTTGCCAAATAAAATAAATAAAATCTGATTAGAATGCAAGGCCTGTCTCACATTTTTCACCTTGGCAAGCATGCTGGGTTTTCTCTCCTGTGTGGGCTCTAAGGCCGAATGAGAGTGATCCAACTTGCTTGAAGAAGGGTCGGCCGTCACTAATTTCTTAGCTTTGGCGTTGTCCTTCTTGGTGGTAGTATGCAAGTCATACTCTTTTTGTAGACTAACTTGATCCTCATGCACTTGTTGAGGTGTAAGAGGTGCAAGTGTAATCTTTTTACAATTATGTATGAAAGAGTATTTGTTCAAGAAACCATCAAAAGTGACTCTTTTGTCAAATTGCCAAGGACGCCCTAAGAGTATATGTGCAGCTTGCATTGGTACTACATCACACATAACATCATCTTCATACCTACCAATTCGAAAAGTAACCAAAACTTGTTTATGAACACGTACCTCTCCACTGTTGTTTAACCACTGAAGCTTGTAGGGACGGGGGTGCTCACTAGTTGGCAAGTTTAGTTTCTCCACCATCAATGCACTAGCAACATTAGTGCAACTTCCGGGGTCAATCACCAAGCTGCATACCTTGTTGGTCACATGGCACCTAGTGTAAAAGATGTTGTCACGTTGAAGCTCATCTTTACTAGCTTGAGTAGCTAGGGCCCTTCTTGCTACCAATCCAACTTTGTCTTGAGTTGGAACTTCCTCTATCTCATCTTCCTCTTCAACCAAGGGAGGCATGTCTTTGTAATCCTCCTCTTCATCATCAGTGACAATGTCTCCATTTGGTAGGACAAGCATGGTCCTTGGGTTTGGACATTGGCTTGCAATATGCCCAACTCCTTGACACCTCCAACATTTGGTGTCACGATTCCTAGGTTTTGAAGTTTCAATTGTTGGCTTGGAAACAACCTTGGAGTCGGTTTTGGTAAAAGGTGGTGAGCTTGACCCGTGATCTTGCTTCGGCTTTGGAGGGTTCCAAGCATTCGGACCTCTCTCCTCCCTTCTGGGCTGGAATGGTCGAGTAAATGGTTGCGGATTAGGGTTATAATTTCTGGTGGTACCCCTCCGCTTGAGCCTTTGCTCAATCTTGATAGCCTTTTCCACCATATCTTCTATCTCCACATAGTATTGAAGCTCAAGTTGATCGGCTATTTCAACCCTCAGACCACTGAGAAATCTTGCCATTGTAGCCTCTCGATCTTCTTGAATATCAGCTCTCAACATGGAGATTTCCATGTCCTTGTAGTAGTCCTCAACTGAGCGTTGACCTTGTGTCAAGGTTTGAAGTTTTTGGTACAAGTCTCTATGGTAGTGACTTGGTACAAATCGCTTCTTCATCAGTCTCTTGAGCTCAGTCCAAGTGGTTATAGATGGTTCTCCACACCTTCTCCTGCTTGTAGCCACTTGTTCCCACCAAACTATGGCATAGTCGGTGAATTCTACTACGGCAAGTCTCAATTTTTGTGCATCGGTGTAGTCATTACAATCGAATACTAGCTCTACTCGACTCTCCCATTCAAGGTATGTATCCGGATCAGATTTGCCTTGGAAAGGAGGAATCTTCATCTTAATCCCCTTGATTGCATCACCGATTGCTCTTGTGTTTCGCTTCGGTCTTCCTTGCTCATATGCCTCATGTTCCGAATCGGCATTGGAGTCACTAGATTCCTCCAGGGTGGATTTTCCCCTAGATTTCCGAGAAGAAACCCTAGATGAACTTAGTTGATCAATCTGCTCATGGATTGTTTCCAGCCTTTGGTCAAATCTCCTCTGCATTTCCTTCCACATATCATCCATTTTACGTGATAACTGAGCAATGGTAAGTTCATTTTCCTGAGACATGGTGAAACCTGCAAAACTTGACAAATTGTTAGTAGAAAATGCCTCACTTGCTCCCTTAAGTGTTTCACTCCTCTCGTGTTTTCACTCAAGTGCTTATATCACTCTAATGCTCTCACCAATTCACTTCTCAAGCCACTTGATTGTTTCCTTTGAAGAAATCAGAAATTTTCTCAAAGAAGTTCAATCGAACCTTAATCAAATAGTATCCAATTGTACCAAAGCAAGAGTAGAAACGGAAAGCTCAAGTAATGAATTCGATAAGGAATGGAACGAGGAAAAATTGATGTAAAAAAATGTCCAAGTACAATGATGGAGTTTCCCAAGTGTTTACTTAATTTCCTAATTGATTTTGGGAACCAAGTTAGGTGTTGGATTTATTTGGAAAATTCCTTAAAGTCGGCTAACCAAATCAGAATTGTTACCAAAAAATTTCCAGATTTCGTACCCCTTAACCTTCCTCAAAATCGGCTATACCAAATCAGGGTTATTTCCAAAAATTTCCAGATTTCCTTTTCCTTATGCCTTTCCTAAAGTCGGCTGGTCAACCTAGTGCAAAACAGATTTTGGTAGCTTCCTATTCTACCCGCAACTATCCTCCAAAATTCCAGAATTTTGCTGCTAAAACCCCTCCATAAACTCGGCTATACTCCCCTCTCCTTGCTCCCAAAAGTTTCGTCCCTTACTCTCCCTCAACAACAAACAATTCGGCCTCCCTCCTCTTTGCTCCACACAAGGACAGATTTGACTCTTGGTCCTAGGCAATGGCTTCACAAGATAATGCAAGTGACGTCACTCAAGAATTCCCCAAGCGGCCTGCTCAAGAAATTCCCAAGAGGTTTACTCCTAAGCCAAGGAAGCCCCGTATGGATGCAAGGACGTACAAGAAACTTTTTATACGAAGAGAGGTGCAAATCTTCAAGAATCAAGATGGTCAAGATCCTCAAAAATCTCAACGGGTGATACAAGTGATCAAGGCTCAAGGTGCTCAAGATTTTCAAGAGGAGGTTGGTCAAAACTTTTGAGTAGTCTTTTTCTTGATGTAATTTTCTGGTTTGTTGGAACAATTGCAATAAGATAGAATTTGGCAAATAAAAGTGTGGCTTCCTTCTTTGTTGTTTGCTACCCGAATGCCTTTTCTCATTTCCTTTTTCTTTTTTTTTTTGACTCTAAGAACACACAATTACTCGGCTGTTTTTGGGTAAAATTCCAGAATCTAATGTCAAACCAATGTTCTCCTTCAATCCTCCAATAATTATCAAGACATGTATCAAAGTTTCAAGACTTCAAGATTAGTTTCAAGAAACTCAAGAAACCCTAGATTATGGTAGTCCCTCTTCAAGATTCCAACCCCAAACAAGTTTAACCACAAAAATCAGTTTAGGAAATTAATGAAAACAACTTGGTGGAATAAACTAAAGTTTGGACAGATTTGGCAAGAAACTTGCGCCCAAGGAAACCCTAGTTGCAAGTGAAAACCCTAGCCGTCGCGGAAATTTTTTTTTTATCCAAACAGAATATGCAAGGCACACAACTCGGTTACACTTGAAGGCAGGCTTCAAGACAGAATCACACAACAAGTAATGCACGAAGTGGACGCGAAGCAAAAGAAAACAAAGAGCGACGCAACAAGAACAAACAAAGGCGGACAGAATTTTTTTTTTTTTTTTTTGTAATAATAATCGGACTTGACACAAAGAGAGACACGACCAGTTTTGCAAGATAAAATTTACTAGAAAGCTTACGAACAAACTCAACGGGATATACTTGATGTCGTCGACTAGCTCTGATACCAACTGATGCGCGACGGATCTAGACGAACACCAAGTTGAATCGATATGCGGAACTCTGACCCTTCTAGAATCACAAGTCACGAACTAAGGATAATCCTTAACCCAAGACTAGCGAATTTAGTGAACCAAAAGTATAGTTAGAAGAACGCCACAACCAAGGAGACTACTTGATTGATAAGTTCAATGAACAGCTTGAGATTGATTCTCAAGTATTCAAAGGAAATTCTCTTGAGGCAAGAGAGAGTGAAATAACTCACATATATTTTATAAAATCTGAATTGTCCCCTAACGAATGAAAACCTATGCTATATATAGCCTTACAGGACTCAAACCCTAGAATGTCCAATGGACGATCTTGCCCTTCATTAAGGGTGAAAATATCTAACAACTAATTGACTAAAATTAAGACTCTGAATTCGGCCAAAGTGAAGTGAAAATTGACCGAAATTATTAATGCTAACAAACAACTAATAATGGTAACCAAAACCCTAATTAGCAAGCTAGTGCTCCGTGAACTAGTCTTCACTTGGTTCCTCCATTTGAAGGAAAGTGTATAGAGTAGTTTCTCCATTATGTAATCCTTCAATGGTCCTCAAGTCAACACCAACTCGTTCTTGAATCGTGCAAACAAGAGCTTGAAGTGATTCTTGAATTCTCCTAGCACGCGCTCTTGTAATTGGACCACTGGGTATTTGCATGACCTGAGCACTAGAAGTTTGAGCAGCCTTGAGCCCCTCCTCATTACCCATTCTCCAACCCTGCAAAACAACCTCAATTTCTAGATTAGAAACTTAAAGTTACGAATTCGCTCAAATATAACTTAGGGTATGACTAAGTCATCTCATCTCAAATCTTAAGGGTAAAGTCTCTAATATATTTCCCAAATAGATCTCTAACCTAGCACTCTGATACCAACTGTGACGCCCCCACTTCTCTCTAAGGCGAACCAAAGGGTATCGGCGGGACGCCTGCCCAACTCTCGTCAGGACTCAATACAATACCAGTTCAAACTTAAAGATACAATACTAACAACGACATCGGAATAAAAGTATGAAGTCATTTCCATACATGAGCATTCAACCTTACATCACAAGTTTAAGGTACATCCCCTTTTCAAAATATACAACTTCCGAATTGTCTAGTCAAATACATTCAAATCCCTAATCGAAAGTTCAACCAAAATGCTTCTCCGAGTGTCACTCCATATCGATTCTTGTTAAGGAAAACAAATCTACAGGGTGAGCGATTGCTCGTGAAGCCAAGAAACACACATGCAAGCACGTTTTCCAAATAACAATCCCATTTAACAATTAAAACAGTAACATTCTAGTAAATAACAATTCGGGTGAGAAAATAGACAAAAAAATTCAAGGATGTAGAAGCTCTCAGGAACTAAGTTCCACTTGCTTTGTCAATGCTCGATCAATTACCTCCCCACGATGACACTCCGTCAACCGGGTCGGTATTTAGTCCGTAGAAACTTCATTTACTTGTTCCCCGTTCACGATTACATACCCCAGTACCGGGCCCGTTCTTCTTTTATATAAGGTGATACTACTCGAGTATGCCAAGCAAGATTTCTTAATAGATCAAGCTTATGTTTTTCTCATGGCTCGCCAAGGTTCCCGACCAAACCCATGCCGGCTCGAATCCAAGGTCGGCCAATGAGATTTGGGCGTCCCTCTACTATTACCGCTAAGAGTCGAGGAGATTCACTCCGAGCGACTTATGCAACCATAGCATAACTAATCATTGAAACACTTCACTTAAATATTCACTTCAAGTAATTCATTTCAAGTAATTCAAATATATTTCACTTAAATGAGAACGAGTGCGATAAAGTACACACTCGACTCGGCATTTTCATAATACTTAATCACTAATAACAATTAAGCATGTAACACTTTTCACACACTTGACACTCACCTAGTCAAAATGAGAGAGTGGTACTCAATTCAAGTGTTTAAGCGTCCATTGTGAGGTCCTCTTGAAGGTCCTCTTGAATGCTTGAGTAAACAATAATTATCTATCACACACTATCGCTTAAGACCCCTCCCCAAATTATCAAGGAAGATTGTACTCTTGTACAATCTAAGAAAATATCATGAAAATGAACCTTAATTACTCATAAATCGAGACTCAAAAGTGGGGTTTAGTAATACAAGGAAAAACTGATTTTCATCTTTCAAATCAAGTGTAAAACGGTCAAGCAATATCGAAGAGAAATGGAGAGTTCTAAAAACTCAATTTCCTTTAAATTCAGAAATTCCAGATTTGAGGTGCATTCTTTGAAAAATCATATCTCACTCTCTGTAGGTCCAAAATTGGAAAACTTGGTACTGTTGGAAACTACATCCAAAGTACTAAAAGTTCTTAGAAGACACATTTCCATGATTCTAAATGGAAGACACTCAAATTTCAGCTTAAAGCTACTAACTTGCACTTCCAAGACAGATTCGGGGTTGGTTTTTGGTAAACATTGAAAATTCGGCAAAATTTACAGAATATGAACTAGCCTCTAAAATTTCAAACTCAATTAGAGTTACAATCAGAGTTTAAAACATAACAAACGGAACAAGAATTGGAGTTTTGAGCGCCAAAATATAGCAGCTCAAAGTTGGTTCAAAATGAGGATTGTTAGGCAATTTTCCAGATTTGAAACATAAATTTTGGGACTTCAGTTGGGTATCGAAATAGACTTGGAATGGCACAAAATTTGGTATGATTACACTACCATATAAGGGCTACTCCTCTGTAAAATTTCATGGAAAAATTCGTACGGGAAGTCAGCTAACAAGACCACTAAAATTCCAGGAATTTCCAAGGCAATTCTGTCTTATGCTTCCGTTTTCCTTTTTCGAACCTTTGGCCAAAGAAATCATCTCAAACATGGTTCACTTATGAAGAAAAGATCTAAGAAACAACCAACATACACTTGGTAGGTGATTGACACCAAAAGTTTCAAAATAACAAGTCCCAATTCGAGCTAGGCCATCGGCTAGCCAAAATTAGGGTTTTCGATCACTGATGCAGTTCTGTAATTCGGCCACAACTCGCACAATTCAACTTGGAATTAAGCATGGTTGTGGCGTTGGAAACTACATCCAACAGGATACAATTCATCAGAAGAAAGTGTTATGAAATTCAGTTCATAGTTAGCTCAAATTTAAGCAACAAGTCCCAACACCTCACTGACTCTCGAGCAGAGCAACAAAATAGAACAGGTAATTTTGGTGAACTAGTACGGCTCCCTCACTTTGAATCAGGAAATGCATTTTATACCGTTGGAAAACTGAAAGTTTCTAATTTCAAATGCCGCAAACGGTACTTGATTTCAACATCTAAGCAGAAAGATATGCTCAATCAAAAATCACTGCCAGGAGACCCCTGTTACGCGATTTCCAGTTTTGTTCTTGTCCAAAATTCAACTTTTTCTTAACCAAATCAAGTAATTTTTTGTGGAAATTTTCCACACAACCTAAAAAACATATCTATAATAAAATCAAGGTCAATTGATCACAAAAAAATTGAACCAAGGGCTCTGCAAAAATAGGGCAAAATCGGCTAAGCTTCTCATGCAACTTTCTTTGACTTTTTTTCCACTTTTTCAACTTATATCTATTTGTTTAACACTTAATCAACATAAATAACACCCATAATCATCATATCAGACCAACATGTCCATTGTGGGATTTCATAGAGCCCACTCAAATGATTTCCAACAAAATAAAGATACCCACATGAAACTACAAGCTTCCAAGTGAATTCTAACTCACTAGAATCAAGTTTCAAAGGTTGGATGATTTACTACCTCTTGGTTGATGAAACTCAGAAATTTTAGCTACTACGAGCTCCAAGAAAACTATGGAAATGATGCTCTCTTCCTAGTCCAAGTGAGTCTCCAAGTTGTTGTGAGTTTGTGTAGTGAATTTGGAGTGCAAAGGTGCAAGAAAGGAAGTGATATGATGAAAGGCTTTGTTCTTCTTCCTCCTATGGAGTTTCGGCCAGCTTGAGAGGATGAGAGAGAGTGAAAAATCTGATAGTGAAGCTTCTTGGAGAAGCTTGGTAGTTGGTTCAAATTTTTGGCACAAAAGTCAACTCTCAATAGTGCGCGTACGCGCGCGTTTTTGCCCGATTCCTCTCGGGTTTGTTTTACTTGTGCACTAAACCTCTAATGCACTTCTTTTAACACTATTATTATCCACCCTTAGTAGTCTAACAACAATTTTCTAAAGTCCTTCAATTAGTTGCGCGCACGAAAACCCGAACTTCCGACTTATGCGTGATAAAGTGCAATTTCTAAGAAATTCTTGTAACGATAGTATAACTAACTAATACTTGGGTAATTAATCATAGAAATACCTATTTTAAAACTAACGCATGAGTTCTCAATTCTCCAAGGTCACTGTACTCTCAAATCGACTATTGCTTCCAAACGCGATTTCACTAAATCTCGCTAAACGAGCTTCAAAAAATTAAATTTATTAACGGAACATTTTGAAAATATATGCAAGTTATAGTTCCATGGAAATGGTTCTAAAAGGGTTAAAATAAATTATTCAGAGAAAATGGACAATTAATTATTTAAGTAAACTAATAAATAAGTGAATAAATCGATAAAATAAATAAATAAGATAAAATAAATTACGAGTCCTCACACATATCACGGTGAGATCTGATTTGTTGGACCTAATTAAAGAAGCTCAAAAGAATGACCAGATGGTGCAAAAATGGGTAAAAAAAGTGCAAAAAGGGGAAATCACAGACTTTAATGTGAGTTCCGAGGGTATCTTGAAATTTCGTGATGGAATAGTAGTATCACAAGATGAAGTGCCAAAAAGGGACATTTTGGAAGAGGCACATCGGTTTAAGTATACAGTACATCCCAGAAGCAGTAAAATGTACCAGGATCTAAGGAAACTATATTGGTGGGATAAAATGAAGAAGGAAATTGCTCAGTTTGTTCGAAAGTGTTTAGTGTGTCAACAAGTGAAAGTTGAACATCAGAAACCCTCAGGTCTTCTACAACCTCTTGAAATCCCTGAGTGGAAATGAGAACATATTACCATGGATTTCGTATCAGGGTTACTCCATACTCAAAAAGGTCATGACGCTGTTTGGGTAATAGTAGATAGGTTGACCAAGTCCGCTCATATCTTGCCTATAAATATGAGATACTCTTTGAAAAAATTGGTCCAACTGTACATGGACGAGATAGTGAGATTGCATGGGATCCCAGTAAGCATTCTGTCAGACAGAGATCTGCGATTTGTGTCTTGTTTCTGGCAACAATTACAAGGAGCCTTGGGGACCAAGTTGAACTTTAGTACTACTTGTGACAGCCCCACCTCCCCCTAAGGCGAACCAGAGGGTTCGGCGGGCCGCCTGCCCAACTCTCGCCGGGACTCAGTCGTTCACTACATTCCTCAAACAGATTACAAGATAAAACTCAAATATTACATCAAATTCTCCAATAAATAATTACATATCAAAAGCGAAGCGTCCATGCTTCCACTGCGCCACTCTGATCCATGATCCAACTATTACACAAGAGGAATTCCACAACAATAAAATCACAACAAGCCTTCCTTCGCCACGAGCCCTGTGGAGGGGAAAAAAATAGTTTTGGGGTGAGCTAGAAGCTCAGCGAGTAACCAGTAAAATCAGTAATCAAATCGGTTTAACAATAGTTCATTTCAATGAAGTCATAAATCAATGATGGAGTATCAATAATTCAAGAAACATTTACAATGGAAAGTGATAGCAACATTCATTAAAAGGATACGGGCCCACATGGAGCCAAATATTCGCGCGCTCGCTCGTTCTCCTGCCATTTCCCCTTATTCCTCCAATTATTTGAAAATTTCATTTTGTGAATAAACCCTCGTTTGTTCGTTCATTTGTTCATTTCATTCACCCTTTCCTGGACATTGTCCAGGCTCCACTAACCTCCACCAACCTACAAAGGTAATACTCGAGTATACCAAAACGTTCACCCAGGTCACCATATCGCCCGACCGAGTCCGCTTCTGGCTCGAGTCGATCGGTAACAAGGGGCAGTGGCCAGTTCAGCCAAAAGGCTTACATTCATGCGCAACTAGCATTTAATCATTAATCATTGAAAATTTCACATTTATTTAGGTCGAGTGCGATAAAGTACACACTCGCCTAGAAAGCTCGTTTTGGAAATCATTAAAAGCACTTAACACATTATCAATCAATAATACAAGTTATGAAGTCAAGAAGTATTTAACAAACAAGGAACACTCACATGTAAGCACGCATGATATGCAAGAAAACAGTTCAAAAGTTACTTTGGAAACAGTTCAAAAGTAAATAATGCAGGAAACGGTTCATAAATAACTTTAGAAATAGTTTGAGGTCACTCACCTCCATGGCTCAGAAATCATCCATCATATAACATTGCCTTGCGCAAATCCAAGTCTTAGATCACAAACTCAATGCAAACAAATCCCTTCAAAATTCGGACAGCACTTCCCCTGAATTTGCTAACTTTTCCAGCCATCATGGCTTCATTATTTCCTCAGCCAGCCCCAAAGTCACACGAAATATAAATTCTTCACAACGGCCGTTCAATAGGCTCCCAATAGTACAAGTACAATTCAAGCTCTAAAATATTCCAATAAGCACAATAAGACTCGATTACAAGTCATAAAACAATTCCAAATACCACCAAAATAGGGCTCCATAAGAATGTATAAGCACTAGAGTAAACCAGGAAAAATCCGGAAATGATTTAGCTTTAACCCTGAAAAAAATAGTTTTTGACGTCATTTTACGGTAATGGCACCAAAGGCGCTACAATTGTCGGATGAAGGTGCAAGATACACTGTTTCGAAGCTAAGAGATACAGCTACAATATTACAGAAGGTCACTCAACCCAGTTTCGAGTGTAACCAGGTCAAAAATGCAAGATACTACACCAGAACCGCAAAAACAGATTCACAGAATGCATTCTAGCGGAAACATCATAAATCAGGATACCTAAGTCCAAATCCAGAAATTCTAAAACCAGATGAAAGCTAAGAAACAGGGATACATTTCATCAAAAGACCTAAACAACCAATTCGGAAGCAATTCCAGCCAAAACAACCAATTACAGGCGCAATTCTTACATTCGGGTAAAACCAGGACAGCAAGGGTAATTTCGACTTTTCTCATTCTACGCTACTCCAATTGACTTGAAATTTTGTAGGCACCTCTAAAATGTCATTCCCTACAACTTTCATGTTTTAATCCAAGGCCAATTCGGCCTCTAACTAGGAGCTATAAATTCAGTCGGAATGTATTCATCATAACCCTAACTTTCCAAAATTTCTTCCAAAACAGAAATTGGTTGCAATTAACCACTTTTTCCACCTCCTAGAGTCATTATATACCATTTCCAATCATCATAGATAGCCACACAATCATGCTCATATTAAAACAGAAAAATCCCCAAAAATAATAAAACTTCATCACTTCAACCACAAATCAAGAAATAATCCATAAACTTACATCTCATACTACCACTAATCATGATTTAAGCATCAATTAAGGGAGGAGGGTGGTTCTTCTTGTAACAGCCCCACCTCCCCCTAAGGCGAACCAAAGGGTTCGGCGGGCCGCCTGCCCGGCTCTCGCCGGGACTCAGTCGTTCACTACAATCCTCAATTGAATTTCAAGATAAAACTTCAAATATTACATCAAATTCTCCAAAAATTACATGCCACAAATGCAGCGGAAACAATTCCTAACTATACATAAAATGATTCCAAATCAAAACTGTACAAAACATAGGCCATCCAATCACGTGCACAAGTACTATAAGTCCTTCCTTCGCCTTGAGCCCTGTGGAGGGGAATAAAATATTTTTGGGGTGAGCTAGAAGCTCAGCGAGTAACCAGCAAAATCATTAAGCAAATATATTTCACAATGTTGCATTTCGATGATTTCGATGATGTCATGATTCAGAGATCAAATGTCCGTTTAGTGCTCTCGTGAGCCAGTGAAATCATTGCACTAGAACACCCAACGCTCAAATAGATCATAACACACGAACAGAGAGAGGAAGCCCCTTTTTGAGCTCCAGATAACCATGAACATGAACCACAAACAGAATGGAGACGTTGGTGTCCAGCACAAGACTTTCCCAGAACTCATTGAAGCCAAAATCATATCATGAATTCACATGCAAGCACGCATGAGATGCAATCGAATAAATAATGCAAGAAACATTTCACAAATAACTTTGGAAATAGTTTAGGGTCACTCACCTCCATGGCTCAGAAACCATCCATCATATTGCATTACTTCACTCAAGTCCAAGCCCTAAAGCACAAACGCAAAGCAATCAAGCCCATTCAAAATTCAGACAGCATTTCCCCTAAATTTCTTTACTTTTCCAGCCATAAAGGCTTCATTATTTCCTCAGCCAGTCCCAAAGGTACACACACAACAACAAGTTCATCTAATAGTCATTCAGCAAGCTCCAAGTATTACAAAGACAAGTCAAGCTAGGGAAAAGTCCGGAAATGAAAGTTAAGCTCAAAACCAGAAAAACAGTTTTGACGTCCTTTTGCGGTAATGGTACCAAAGGTACTACGAGTATCGGATGGAGGTCCAAGACCCACCGTTTCGAAGCTAAGAACCAGGGCTACAACAATGTAGAAGGTCACTCAGTCCAAATCCCAGCACAACGAAGTCAAATATGCCAAATAACAAACCAGAACCGTAATTGCAGGATTACAACTTACACTATGCTGTAATCAGTACAACTCAGTCTATACAGGTCCGAATGCAGAAATTCCAAAGGCATATGATAGCTAGGGAATCAAGCTACATTTCATCAGAAGACCTCAACCACTAAATCCAAAACAATTCCAGTCAAAACAACCCATTTCAGACGCAGTTCTTACATCCTGATGAACCCAAAACAGCAACAGTAAATTCGGCTTATCTCATTCGACACTACTCCAATTGACCTGAAATATTACAGGCACCCTTAAAACATCAATACCTACAACTTTCATGTTTTGATCCAAGGCCAATTTGGCCTCTATCTAGGACCAAAAATTTCGGACAGAATGAAGAACCAAGAACCCTAATTTTCCAGATTTCTTCCAAAACAGAATTTACTTGCAATTAATCACTTTTTCCACCTCCTAGCTTCCTCAACTATCATTTCCAATCATCATACATAACCACATAATAACAATCATATGAGAACAGAAAAATCCTAATTAAATATAAAACTTCACTAATTTCAACCAAAATCATGAAATCATCCATAAAATCACTTATTCAACCACCACCAATCACTAATTGAACATTATCAAGATCAAAGGAAGAATTCCCTAGTTACTCACCTTGCAAGCTCAAGAAAGTAAGCAACTTAGCACCAATTTCTTCCAAACAACTCCACAACCAACCTCAATATCACCAAACTAAGAAGTTCTATGGAAAAATTTGAAGATTAAACGGTTGAATTGAAAGATTGGGCAAGATTGGAGCTTGAAAATTGAGAGAGTTTTCTTTCCTTTGTTCCTAGCAAGAAATTCGGCCAAGAGCTTCAAAATAAGAAGAATTTTGGGTCAATTTTGGTTTAAATGGTAAAGGCATGAATAGTGGTCAAAAGGTCAAAAAGGTAAGAATAAATCCTCAAGTGACACATGTCCTCTTCATTAATTCCTTGCCTAACTTTTTGTCTCTCTTACACAAATATCTTAACACATTGTAAAATAATATCACTTAATACAAAATTCCAACAAGTTGTCAAAAATATAATGCATTTACCGCACTTGCGGGTCCCACGTCCAAAATACGCTTTTAATTTCTCAAAAACTAACCGATACTAGAAAAATCATTTTAAAACTATTTTTGCTCATAAACTTTATCTGGGGAATTTTTCTAATAAAGAAAATGTAGAAAAAGCGGGCGTTTAAAAAAATAAACCCTAGAAAATTAGAAAATTTCCGGGTTCTCAAACTCATTTTTTTTCGGGGCGTCACACTTCTAAACTCACCTTAGAAACAAGAGAGAGGGGGTAATAGGTCCTCTTAGCTTTCCAAATAACTCCACAAATCAACTCACAAACACTAAGTGTAGAGGTTTTATGGAGAGATTGCAAGATTAAATGGTTAGATTGTTGAACTTGAGCAAGATTGAAGCCAAAAATTGAAGAGTTTTCTTTCTTTTCTTGCCTTGAAGAAGTCGGCCAAGAGGAAGACAAAAATGAGGAATTTTGGTGAATTTTTAGTTATTTAAGTCAATTGGTAAGACATGGAATAGTAGTCAAATGGTCCACCCAATAGCCAAGTGACACTTGTCACTTAATTTAATGCTTGCCTAACTTTTGTCTCTCTCATACCAATCCACTTAGCATCCTCTACTTATCTCTTAACACCCGATAAATTAATTCCAGTATCCAAAACTTAACCTAGTTGGCCGAAATTTTCCGAACTTTTCGCACTGGTGGGTCCCACGTCCGGTATATGCTCTTAATTTCTCAAAAACTATCCGATACTAGAAAAATCATCCAAAAACTATATTTACTCATAAAAATTATTTTCCCAATTTCTCACATCAATAAAATGTGGAAAAACGTGTAATTATAAAAAAAATAAAATCGAGTACTTTAAAACAAAATTACAGGCTCTCACACTTATACTTTTCGGAGCGTCACACTACTCATCATCCCCAAACTGATGGACAGTTGGAGAGAACCATTCAAACACTCGAAGATATGTTGAGAACATGTATTTTGGATTTTGGTGGAAGTTGGGGACAATACATGGCGTTAGTTGAATTTGCATATAATAATAGCTATCATTCTTCCATACAAATAGCACCGTACGAAACTCTCTATGGAAGAAAGTGCCGATCACCAATATACTGGGATGAAGTAGGAGAAAGAAGAGGTTTAGACCAGTTGCAGTACCATGGATCGAGAATGCTTATGAAAAGGTGAAGGTGATACGTCATAGGCTTCAGACAGCTCAAAGTCGACAGAAGAATTATGCAGATAATCGACGAAAGGACTTGGAGTTTGAAGTTGGGGACAAGGTATTTCTAAAGGTTGCACCACTTTGAAGTTTCACGGCGGGAAAAGGAAAGAAGCTTCAACCGAGATACGTAGGGCCTTTCAAGATTCTTCAATGAGTAGGGAATGTGGCATACCGGTTGGAGTTACCAGCGAATCTGTCCAGGATCCATGATATATTTCACGTTTCTATGTTGAAAAAGTATTATGCAGACCCCACTCATGTACTGAAACCAGAAGAAATTGACATTGACGAATCTCTGACTTATAAAGAAAGGCCGGTACAGATCTTAGATCGCAAAGTAAAGGAATTAAGGACTAAACATACACCCTTGGTAAACATTTTGTGGAGAAATCATGAGGTAGAGGAAGCTACTTGGGAAGTGGAAGAGGACATTCGTGCAAAGTATCCTGAGCTATTCAGTGATCAAGATGAGAATTTCAAGGACGAAATTCTTTAAGGGGGAGAGAGTGTGAGAACTGTGACAGCCCCACCTCCCCCTAAGGCGAACCAGAGGGTTCGGCGGGCCGCCTGCCCAGCTCTCGCCGGGACTCAGTCGTTCACTACATTCCTCAAACAGATTACAAGATAAAACTCAAATATTACACCAAATTCTCCAATAAATAATTACATATCAAAAGCGAAGCGTCCATGCTTCCACTGCGCCACTCTGATCCTTGATACCAACCATTCACACGGAGAACTTTAATACAAACGTTTCCTTCGCCTCGAGCCCTGTGGAGGGGAATAAAACATTTTTGGGGTGAGCTAGAAGCTCAGCGAGTAACCAATAAAATCAGTAATCAAATATATTTCACAATATTGCATTTCGATCCTTTCGATGATGTCATGATTCAAAGAACAAATGTCCGTTTATTGCTCTCGTGAGCCAGTGAAGTCATAGCACTTGAACACCCAACTCTCAAATAGAACATTTAACATTAACATTAACATTAAGAGGGAGCCCCTTTTTGAGCTCCGGAGCCATTTGCTCCAAGTAAACAGAGGTGGAGACGTTGGTGTCCAGCACAAGACTCCCCAAGATCTCATTGAAGCCAAAATCATATCATGAATTCACATACAAGCACGCATGAGATGCAGTCGAGTAAATAATGCAAGAAACATTTCACAAGTACTTTGGAAATAGTTTAGGGTCACTCACCTCCACGGCTCAGAAATCATCCATCATATAACATTGCCTTGCTCAAATCCAAGTCTTAGATCACAAACTCAATGCAAACAAATCCCTTCAAAGTTCGGACAGCACTTCCCCTGAATTTGCTAACTTTTCCAGCCATCATGGCCTCATTATTTCCTCATTCCAACCCAAAGGTACACACACAACAACAAGTTCATCCAATAGCCATTCAGCAAGCTCCAAGTAGTACTAGTACAAGTCAAGCTAGGGAAAAGTCCGGAAATGAAAGTTAAGCTCAAAACCAGAAAAACAGTTTTGACGTCATTTTGCGGTAATGATACCAAAGGCGCTAGATTGTCGGATGAAGGTGTAAGATACACCGTTTCGAAGCTAAAAGACAGGGCTACAACATTACAGAAGGTCACTCAACCCAGTTTCGAGTGTAACCAGGTCAAAATGCAAGATACCATACCAGAATCACAAAAACAGATTCACAGAACGCATTCTAGCGGAAACATCATAAAGCAGGCTATCCAAGTCCAAATCCAGAAATTCCAAAACCAGCTGAAATATAAGAAACAGGGATAAATTTCATCAGAAGACCTCAACAACCAATTCGGAAGAAATTCCAGCCAAAACAACCAATTACAGGCGCAATTCTTACATTCGGGTAAAACCAGAACAGCAATAGTAATTTCGACTTTTCTCACTCTACGCTACTCCGATTGACCTGAAATTTTGTAGGTACCTCTAAAATATCATTCCCTAAAACTTTCATGTTTTAATACAAGGACAATTCGGCCTCTAAATAGGAGCTATAAATTCAGGCAGAATGTTCCTTCACAAAACCTAATTTTCTGAAATTTCTTCCAAAACAGAAATTGATTGCAATTGACCACTTTTTCCACCTCATAGAGTCCTTAAACATCATTTCCAATCATCATATATAACCACACAACCATGTTCATATTAAAACAGAAAAATCCCCAAAAATTATAAAACTTCATCAAGTCAACCACAACTCAAGATATAATCCATCAAACCATCTCTTTAGCACAAGTCACTAATTTAGCATAATCAAGAACAAAGAAAGGATTGCTAGACATGAACCTTGAAATATCAAGAAAGTTGATGGCTTAGTCCTTTGCCTTCTCTAATCACTCCACCACTACCTTCAATCTTCCTAAACAAGTGACTTTTGTGGAGGAATTTGAAAGTTTAACGGTTGATTCACAAGATTGAGCAAGAAATGGAAGGAAGAAATTGATAGCTTTTCTTTCTTTTGCTCTCCAATAAATTCGGCCAAGAGAGGAGAAATAAGAGGATGTTTTGGCCAATTTTTGGTATTTATTTGGTAAAGGTAAAGGTAAAGTTAAATGGTCAAAGTCAAGAGTGAATTAGATGGTGACACTTGTCACCTTTAGGTTTAAAACTTATCTTTTTGTCTCTCCAATACAAATATCTTAACACCTTGTAAAATAATATCATTTAATACAAAATTCCAACAAGTTGTCAAAAATATAATGCATTTACCGCACTTGCGGGTCCCACGTTCAAAATACGCTTTTAATTTCTCAAAAACTAACGGATACTAGAAAAATCATTTTAAAACTATCTTTGCTCATAAACTTTATCTGGGGAATTTTTCTAATAAAGAAAATGCAGAAAAGGCGGGCGATTAAATAAAATAAACACTAGAAAATTAGAAAATTTCCGGGTTCTCACACACATTCTTTTCGGGGCGTCACAATCTCCCCTCCTTAAAAGAATGTCGTCCTCGACATTCCATCTTGTACCAATCAAGTCGAGACATCCCGCAAGAATCACTAATATTGCAAACCAAACCCACAGTCCGGCATCCTAAACTTCAAGCCTAGGATACACTACAGAGATCTGAAGCCTAAGCTCTGATACCAACTGTGATAGCCCCACCTCCCCCTAAGGCGAACCAGAGGGTTCGGCGGGCCGCCTGCCCAGTTCTCGCCGGGACTCAGTCGTTCACTACATTCCTCAAACAGATTACAAGATAAAACTCAAATATTACATCAAATTCTCCAATAAATAATTACATATCAAAAGCGAAGCATCCATGCTTCCACTGCGCCACTCTGATCCTTGATACCAACCATTCACACGGAGAACTTTAATACAAACGTTTCCTTCGCCTCGAGCCCTGTGGAGGGGAATAAAACATTTTTGGGGTGAGCTAGAAGCTCAGTGAGTAACCAATAAAATCAGTAATCAAATATATTTCACAATATTGCATTTCGATCCTTTCGATGATGTCATGATTCAAAGAACAAATGTCCGTTTATTGCTCTCGTGAGCCAGTGAAGTCATAGCACTTGAACACCCAACTCTCAAATAGAACATTTAACATTAACATTAACATTAAGAGGGAGCCCCTTTTTGAGCTCCGGAGCCATTTGCTCCAAGTAAACAGAGGTGGAGACGTTGATGTCCAGCACAAGACTCCCCAAGATCTCATTGAAGCCAAAATCATATCATGAATTCACATACAAGCACGCATGAGATGCAGTCGAGTAAATAATGCAAGAAACATTTCACAAGTACTTTGGAAATAGTTTAGGGTCACTCACCTCCACGGCTCAGAAATCATCCATCATATAACATTGCCTTGCTCAAATCCAAGTCTTAGATCACAAACTCAATGCAAACAAATCCCTTCAAAGTTCGGACAGCACTTCCCCTGAATTTGCTAACTTTTCCAGCCATCATGGCTTCATTATTTCCTCATTCCGACCCAAAGGTACACACACAACAACAAGTTCATCCAATAGCCATTCAGCAAGCTCCAAGTAGTACTAGTACAAGTCAAGCTAGGGAAAAGTCCGGAAATGAAAGTTAAGCTCAAAACCAGAAAAACAGTTTTGACGTCATTTTGCGGTAATGGTACCAAAGGCGTTACGATTGTCGGATGAAGATGTAAGATACACCGTTTCGAAGCTAAATGATAGGGCTACAACATTGCAGAAGGTCACTCAACCCAGTTTCGAGTGTAACCAGGTCAAAAATGCAAGATACCATACCAGAATCACAAAAATAGATTCACAAAACGCATTCTAGCGGAAACATCATAAAGCAGGCTGTCCAAGTCCAAATCCAGAAATTCCAAAACCAGCTGAAATATAAGAAATAGGGATAAATTTCATCAGAAGACCTCAACAACCAATTCGGAAGAAATTCCAGCCAAAACAACCAATTACAGGCGCAATTCTTACATTCGGGTAAAACCAGAACAGCAATAGTAATTTCGACTTTTCTCACTCTACGCTACTCCGATTGACCTGAAATTTTGTAGGTACCTCTAAAATATCATTCCCTAAAACTTTCATGTTTTAATACAAGGACAATTCGGCCTCTAAATAGGAGCTATAAATTCAGGCAGAATGTTCCTTCACAAAACCTAATTTTCTGAAATTTCTTCCAAAACAGAAATTGATTGCAATTGACCACTTTTTCCACCTCATAGAGTCCTTAAACATCATTTCCAATCATCATATATAACCACACAACCATGTTCATATTAAAACAGAAAAATCCCCAAAAATTATAAAACTTCATCAAGTCAACCACAACTCAAGATATAATCCATCAAACCATCTCTTTAGCCATCACAAGTCACTAATTTAGCATAATCAAGAACAAAGAAAGGATTGCTAGACATGAACCTTGAAATATCAAGAAAGTTGATGGCTTAGTCCTTTGCCTTCTCTAATCACTCCACCACTACCTTCAATCTTCCTAAACAAGTGACTTTTGTGGAGGAATTTGAAAGTTTAACGGTTGATTCACAAGATTGAGCAAGAAATGGAAGGAAGAAATTGATAGCTTTTCTTTCTTTTGCTCTCCAATAAATTCGGCCAAGAGAGGAGAAATAAGAGGATGTTTTGGCCAATTTTTGGTATTTATTTGGTAAAGGTAAAGGTAAAGTTAAATGGTCAAAGTCAAGAGTGAATTAGATGGTGACACTTGTCACCTTTAGGTTTAAAACTTATCTTTTTGTCTCTCCAATACAAATATCTTAACACCTTGTAAAATAATATCACTTAATACAAAATTCCAACAAGTTGTCAAAAATATAATGCATTTACCGCACTTGCGGGTCCCACGTTCAAAATACGTTTTTAATTTCTCAAAAACTAACGGATACTAGAAAAATCATTTTAAAACTATCTTTGCTCATAAACTTTATCTGGGGAATTTTTCTAATAAAGAAAATGCAGAAAAGGCGGGCGATTAAATAAAATAAACACTAGAAAATTAGAAAATTTCCGGGTTCTCACACACATTCTTTTCGGGGCGTCACAATCTCCCCTCCTTAAAAGAATGTCGTCCTCGACATTCCATCTTGTACCAATCAAGTCGAGACATCCCGCAAGAATCACTAATATTGCAAACCAAACCCACAGTCCGGCATCCTAAACTTCAAGCCTAGGATACACTACAGAGATCTGAAGCCTAAGCTCTGATACCAACTGTGACAGCCCCACCTCCCCCTAAGGCGAACCAGAGGGTTCGGCGGGCCGCCTGCCCAGCTCTCGCCGGGACTCAGTCGTTCACTACATTCCTCAAACAGATTACAAGATAAAACTCAAATATTACATCAAATTCTCCAATAAATAATTACATATCAAAAGCGAAGCGTCCATGCTTCCACTGCGCCACTCTGATCCTTGATACCAACCATTCACACGGAGAACTTTAATACAAACGTTTCCTTCGCCTCGAGCCCTGTGGAGGGGAATAAAACATTTTTGGGGTGAGCTAGAAGCTCA
This sequence comes from Coffea eugenioides, assembly GCF_003713205.1. NCBI lineage: Eukaryota > Viridiplantae > Streptophyta > Magnoliopsida > Gentianales > Rubiaceae > Coffea > Coffea eugenioides. The sequence goes on along the minus strand of NW_020863399.1, from coordinate 25,775 downwards.
GTGAGTAACCAATAAAATCAGTAATCAAATATATTTCACAATATTGCATTTCGATCCTTTCGATGATGTCATGATTCAAAGAACAAATGTCCGTTTATTGCTCTCGTGAGCCAGTGAAGTCATAGCACTTGAACACCCAACTCTCAAATAGAACATTTAACATTAACATTAACATTAAGAGGGAGCCCCTTTTTGAGCTCCGGAGCCATTTGCTCCAAGTAAACAGAAGTGGAGACGTTGGTGTCCAGCACAAGACTCCCCAAGATCTCATTGAAGCCAAAATCATATCATGAATTCACATACAAGCACGCATGAGATGCAGTCGAGTAAATAATGCAAGAAACATTTCACAAGTACTTTGGAAATAGTTTAGGGTCACTCACCTCCACGGCTCAGAAATCATCCATCATATAACATTGCCTTGCTCAAATCCAAGTCTTAGATCACAAACTCAATGCAAACAAATCCCTTCAAAGTTCGGACAGCACTTCCCATGAATTTGCTAACTTTTCCAGCCATCATGGCTTCATTATTTCCTCATTCCGACCCAAAGGTACACACACAACAACAAGTTCATCCAATAGCCATTCAGCAAGCTCCAAGTAGTACTAGTACAAGTCAAGCTAGGGAAAAGTCCGGAAATGAAAGTTAAGCTCAAAACCAGAAAAACAGTTTTGACGTCATTTTGCGGTAATGGTACCAAAGGCGTTACGATTGTCGGATGAAGATGTAAGATACACCGTTTCGAAGCTAAATGATAGGGCTACAACATTGCAGAAGGTCACTCAACCCAGTTTCGAGTGTAACCAGGTCAAAAATGCAAGATACCATACCAGAATCACAAAAATAGATTCACAAAACGCATTCTAGCGGAAACATCATAAAGCAGGCTGTCCAAGTTCAAATCCAGAAATTCCAAAACCAGCTGAAATATAAGAAATAGGGATAAATTTCATCAGAAGATCTCAACAACCAATTCGGAAGAAATTCCAGCCAAAACAACCAATTACAGGCGCAATTCTTACATTCGGGTAAAACCAGAACAGCAATAGTAATTTCGACTTTTCTCACTCTACGCTACTCCGATTGACCTGAAATTTTGTAGGTACCTCTAAAATATCATTCCCTAAAACTTTCATGTTTTAATACAAGGACAATTCGGCCTCTAAATAGGAGCTATAAATTCAGGCAGAATGTTCCTTCACAAAACCTAATTTTCTGAAATTTCTTCCAAAACAGAAATTGATTGCAATTGACCACTTTTTCCACCTCATAGAGTCCTTAAACATCATTTCCAATCATCATATATAACCACACAACCATGTTCATATTAAAACAGAAAAATCCCCAAAAATTATAAAACTTCATCAAGTCAACCACAACTCAAGATATAATCCATCAAACCATCTCTTTAGCCATCACAAGTCACTAATTTAGCATAATCAAGAACAAAGAAAGGATTGCTAGACATGAACCTTGAAATATCAAGAAATTTGATGGCTTAGTCCTTTGCCTTCTCTAATCACTCCACCACTACCTTCAATCTTCCTAAACAAGTGACTTTTGTGGAGGAATTTGAAAGTTTAACGGTTGATTCACAAGATTGAGCAAGAAATGGAAGGAAGAAATTGATAGCTTTTCTTTCTTTTGCTCTCCAATAAATTCGGCCAAGAGAGGAGAAATAAGAGGATGTTTTGGCCAATTTTTGGTATTTATTTGGTAAAGGTAAAGGTAAAGTTAAATGGTCAAAGTCAAGAGTGAATTAGATGGTGACACTTGTCACCTTTAGGTTTAAAACTTATCTTTTTGTCTCTCCAATACAAATATCTTAACACCTTGTAAAATAATATCATTTAATACAAAATTCCAACAAGTTGTCAAAAATATAATGCATTTACCGCACTTGCGGGTCCCACGTTCAAAATACGCTTTTAATTTCTCAAAAACTAACGGATACTAGAAAAATCATTTTAAAACTATCTTTGCTCATAAACTTTATCTGGGGAATTTTTCTAATAAAGAAAATGCAGAAAAGGCGGGCGATTAAATAAAATAAACACTAGAAAATTAGAAAATTTCCGGGTTCTCACACACATTCTTTTCGGGGCGTCACAAGAACCCTCACTTTAAAACACAACAATCCTAAACTACATGCCTTACCCTAAGATTTAAATCACTTATAACATGTCCTTGCATTGCATTCTACATGCATTATAATATTTCCTTACATTGCACTTTATTATTCTTATTTGGATTGTAACATTTCCTTGAGTTGGTTTTGTTTTATTTCACCACACACACTTTGACCAAATGCCCTTTTATTTGTGGTTGGGAATTTATATGATAGTTTAGAGGTGTTAATTAGATATTGGAACATTTGGAGGGTAGAAACATCATTGGTTAAAGATTAAGGGAAGAAAGGGCCAAGATTGGGCCAAGTAGCCAAACCCTAGCCATCCACCTTGTTTGACCAAAGGATTAGAGGAAATTTAAACCAACTTTACTTCACTTTTCCTCCATAATTTCGTGCACCTTGAAGCTTCCAAAAGAAGGAAGAAAACTCCATCTTCTTGCTTTTAAAACCCTAGTTTGATCTTGAGCAAAAACCACAAGAGAAAGAGCTTGAGTTAGTAGAGTGAATTCCCTCCAACCCTAGTGTGTGTCTCAAGCTTGGAGCTTTGGTTTTGGTGGATTGTTTTGGTGGTTCAAGCTTCATACAAGAGAGGTACATGAACCTTAAATCCTAATTTTCTTGGGTTATATGAAATGTTTTAAGTGTTGATGGCAAACTAGAAGTTGTTTGGATGTTGTTTGTGGTTAAAATTCTTGAACTAAACAAGAGGTAGTAGGGTTAGTTGATTTGCCTATCATGTGTTTGACGAAATGTTTGAGCTTTGTTCATATTTTTCCTTCATGTATTAACATGTTTTAGACCCTTTTTGAGTTAGATATAACACTTGACATGTTGTTTAAGTGAAAAACAATGAAAGGATGAAGGTTGGTGGCATAAGTGAACTAGTGGACTGTTTTTCTTCCCTTTGGCTGACCGGTTTGGTAGAGGAGGTTTCTCCTTGATTTTATGGTTCATTTGCACCTTATTTAAGCCTAAGAAACTTGGCTAAACATTTGTTTAAGGTTTTGTGAGCTAATATAGAAATGAAGCAAGTAAAGTGGTTGTTTGGACCACTGGTGGACTGTTTTGGTTCCTTTTGATGGCTAGACTGTTATGGTTCTTTTAATCATTTTTGTGTGTTGCACTTTTAGCTACAATGGTACTAGATATCCTACTCCCCTATATATGAATCATAGGAGATTAAATTGGATGAATTTGAGCCAAAACAAGTGAAGTTAGCACCAAGAACTAGTGCAACTTTACTAGGGTTTTAGGGCTGACCAGGACTGGAAAATCAGCCAACTTTTCCGAACTACTGGTAATGATAGGAGATGAAATAGAGTGTACATTTGCTACCGTTGGAAATCCCTTTGAGTCTAGTTTCCAACGCTGCTGAGGGCACCTGATTCCGACCTTCCTACAGTGAGATATGGCCGTTTTCCTGAAACTGCGTGGGCGCGACTATTTTACCCGCGAAGAACACTTTGAGTTTGAATGAAACTTTTATTTTGTCCAACTTTCTTGCACTTGTCAAACTTGTTTTCTCATGAACTTTTACTGCATTTTAGGCCTAACTTGTATGGTGAATTGAGTAGATTTAACCACTCATTTGGTCATCTAATGAGCTCACATTTGGGTTGGAATTGAACCTAGTTTGTTAACAATTTCACTCGTTGCCCTAGGATTGGGAATCGGTGGTGAACGTAACCAAGGGACTTGACGTTTGAACACTACATTGCTTGACAGGTGAGTGTTTCATTACCTGTTAACTATCTATGTGAAATATCTGAATACTTGATTGGTGACTGGTTGAGCTAAACATTGTTTTCATAAAATTGAGGCGAGCGTGTACTTTATCACACTCGACCTCCTTTGATTCCACTGAAACTCTGTATACTGATGATATGAGATATGATTTCTCTATATGTGACTGTATGTGTGTTGTTTGGGTGATATCCCATCAACTACTGCCACTATTTGGGTACCCAACCTCATAGGTGAATCGGTCGTATCGAGCCAGCAAGGGTTTGGTCGAGAAGACTGATAAACCTTGAGAACTGTTTACTGAAACTGGAAACCGGTATACTCGAGTATTACCTACTTACTGTTTGAGGAGTTTGGGCCCGGTAAGGGGGTTGACTGGTGGACGGGAATTGAAGAAAGTGGAGTTCTACGGACATTGTATTCTTTAAATGCAAACGTTGATTGAGAGTCAAGGGATTCTTGTATGATCAAGCTCAAGTGGATTTGGTTTTTGGAAGCCCCCCGTATCCTTGAATTGAACTGTGATTACATTGTTGTAGTACAATACTGTGTTTACTTGTTTACCTTACATCTTTATCTGACTATGTGTGTATCTATTTATTTGGAACCTCATTGGTTTTAACTCACCCCACTCCCTTTGTTTTCTTTAATAGATATGGGATGGACATAGAGGCAGGTGCTTTCGTAGCTTTATCTTTTACTTGAACTTGTACTTCGAATTGTAACCTTTTCCTTAGATGACTTTACTTTTGACTCTTGTAAGTTTGAATTCATAAATTCGATGTATGCTATGTAACTTAAATGTGGAATGGTAAGTCTGAAATTTAGCTCTATATTCTAAGTTTGAAAAGTTGGCGTGGCGATTATATTTCAATTAAGGTTTGCACTCTTTATTTGGAAGATATTTCACTGGTTATCTTGAGTTGCTAGTTCTTTGATCGACCGAGTCCCGGCGAGAGTTGGGCAAGAAGTGCGCTGATACCCTAGGGTTCGCCCTAGGGAGAAGTGGGGCTGTCACACAAAATCACCCTTTCATTTTGCATCAACACACATCCTAAGCTTTCTTTTGAAGCATCTGTGTAAACCATAAAACTATTTTTTCCATTAGATAAGGCTAAAATAGGTGCCCTTGTCAATCGTCTCTTTAACTCTTGAAAACTTTTTCACACTTAAGACTCCACTTAAACTTTCCACTTTTCTTAGTCAACTCGGTTAAGGGTCTCGCAATCTTAGAAAAATTCTTGATAAACTTGCGGTAATATCCTGCTAACCCTAAGAAATTTCATACTTCAGTAGGATTTTCCGATTACTTTCACTTAGAAACTGCTTCTACTTTGGCCGGATCCACTTTAATTCCTTCCTTAGAGATTATGTGATCTAAGAAAGTTACTTCTTTCAACCAAAATTTACATTTGTTGAACTTGGCGTACATTTGATGTTCTCTCAAGGTTTGCAAGACAATTTTCAAATGCTTCTCATGATCTTCCAAAGTCTTAAAGTACACTAATATATCATCAATGAACACCATCACAAATTGATCTAAATAAGGTTTAAAGACTCGGTGCATTAAATCCATGAAAGCTACAGGGGCATTAGTTAACCCAAACGGCATCACAGCAAATTCAAAGTATTCGTATCTTGAATTAAAGGCAGTCTTAAGTATATTTTTTTCCAAAATCCTCAATTGATAATAACCCTGCCTGATATCCAACTTTGAAATACTACCGCCCCTTACAATTAGTCGAATAATTCATCAATGTACGGTAAAGGATACTTATTTTAAACAGTGACATCATTCAGGTCTCGGTAATCTATGCACAGTCTTAAGCTCTCATCTTTCTTTTTAACAAATAATACTGGAGCTCCCCACGGAGAATCACTTTCTCTAATAAAATCTCGCTCCAATAAATCCTGCAATTACAATTTCAATTCTTTCAATTTAAGTGGAGCCACTCTATAAGGTGTCTTAGAGATAGGTGCTACCCCTGGAATCACATCAATTTTACATGCTATCTCTCTTTCTAGTGGCAATAACTCTAATTCCTCAGGAAAAACATCTGGATATTCCTTTATCACTAGCATATCCTCCAACCTCACCTTATCACCAGGAGTATTTATAAGAAAGGCCAAATATCATTGAGCTCCCCTACTCAACATCTTTCTAACTTAAATTTCTGAAATAAGGGCAGACGAGACTAGTCTACCCCTTACATCTAATTTTAGGGTTGTCTCTCCCGGAATACATAACTCTACCGTTTTCGTCTTACAATTCAACTAAGCATGGTAGTTAGCTAACTAATCCATACCTAGGATAACATCATACCCCTTAATAGCTAGACCCATCAAATCGGCCAACAATTTTCGCTCTTCAACCCATATCTCACAATTTCTATACACCAAATTAGCAATCAAACTTTGATCCCCAGTAGGTGTTTTAACTTCCAAATCATATGCTAGCTTAATCGGCCTCACGTCTACTGTGAGGCCCCAGTCCGTTCGTAAATTGATATTAGGGTTATTCATTATTTTGTGCGGTTAAATTAAGGTTGTAGGGCTAAGATTGAAAACCCTAACTTTGCTTATGAGTAAACCCTAGTTTAGGTATTGCTATTTGTAGGTTCGAGCTATAATTTATATTTGGTGTTCTAGTGTGTGTTTTGGCTCGAGTAAAAATAGGATTTCGTTTTAGTTTACAAACCTTAGATTAGTAAACCTTTAGTGTTATGATTTATTAGAAAGTTTAAGTTGGGTTTAAAAACCCTAATTTTGCCCATATTATATAAGTTGTTGTTTAATTGTTTTATATATGGAGAAAGTATGTTTAAGTATAGGTGATTAAAATAAGAAAGTGATTAGTGAAGTAATTAAGCATGATTACATGTTTTAGATTAGATTAAGCTATGACCTATGGAGTTAATTGAAAGATTATCAAATGTGTGAGGGAAAAGGTATAAGAAAGAGAAAGTTGGAGTGCAAGGGTTAAAAGTGCAATTGAGGAGCTTTTATGTGATTGGCTAAGCTTAATAAATATCCTATGGTCTTGACTATTATTATTACCTTAAGACTTGTAGGCTAATCACTAGACAAAACAAAATAAACTTGGAGAGCAAGAGAGAGAGGTAGAGCCGAGAGGAAGAGAAAGAAAAAAGAAAAGGAAAGCTTGCTTTGGTGCATCATTTTTGCTCTTCAATCTTGAGTTTGGATCTTGGAGAAACCACTTGAGCACTTGATTGTTGTGGGTGATCATCTACAAAGCTTGAATTAAAGGTAAATCATCTTCTTTGAAAGTTAAAATGTTGGGGTTTTACTTTCTAAGCTATGGAAATGATGTGGTATGTTGTGATTATGGATTTATATGGTGAATTTGATGTTTTATTGAAGTTTTATGGTTAATATTTGGTGATTTATGCTGCTGGAAATTTCGGTCAAGAGAGAGAAAAATTTGGGTTTCTTGCTTTAATGCTTTCCTTAGTTGTTTTGATTGAGCAATTGCCTTGTAGTGGTTGTGTTTGATAATTTGCCTCACTTGATTGGTTGGCTTCTAGTAAAATTCTGATTTGGGTTAAGAAACCCTAAACTCCATTAGGTTAGTTTAGTGTAGCCTATGGCTATTGAGTTAGGGTTTGTGTGTTTGGATGATTAGAACAAGTCCTATGGTGCAAGTAAAACTAGACTAAGGATTATGGTTAGTATTTGGTGATCTTGGGCTAACTTGTGAAGGAACTTTAGACCACTCTTAGACTGATATAAGTATGGTTGTTAGGGATCAATTTGGTTAGAAAATTCGCATAAGAACCATAGAAACGGACCGTGCGGTTGTGGCGCGCAAAACCGGCGAAACTGGAAAATCAGGGCAGTTCAGGATCCGAACTTCGGCTTTATTTTTCTTGATGTTCTGTGCGGATTCAGAAGTTCCTCAAATCATGAATGTTGTAGCCATATATGTCCTTCATATGCCTGTAAAATTTCAGCTCAATCGGATTAGCGTAGCCTGAGTTATAGACGAAATACTCAAGCCTGTTTTGACCATCAGATTCTGTGCGTTTTTTAGTTTAGCTTCTGCCTGTGACTTTTTCGGTTTTGATCCTGTGCGATCTGGGTTTTGACTCCTTCATAAGAAATGTAGATCCTGGTTTTGGCTTCGAATCGGTATAAAGTGCGTCGAAATCGGAGTTCCGTAGCTCCTGTTACGACCAAAACAAGATCGATCGTCAGAACTGCCTGGAATCAGGACAGTTCTGACGGGTACTTTGACACTCAATTTTTGTTCTGTTCTGAGTGGATTCAGGTCTTGGCCAAAACATCAAATTTTTAGCCTTATGTCTCATCTTTCTAATGCCTCTGGAATTTCCTGATTTCAATTTGTGAGCTGGGAGTTATGGTCCAGCAAACATACTCTGTCCGTTACTCTGAGTGCAAATTCCTGGAACGGTTTTCTGCACTTTCGACCCATCTCTGTTCAGATCCGGAGTTAGGTGTCTTCATGAAAGTTATATACTTTTCTCTTAGCTTCGTAACGGTACCTCATGTACCTTGATCCGACATTCGTAGCTTCGATTAGGCCCAAAACAGTTTTGATGGCAAGGTGGCTAGGCCGCCATTTCCGTTTCCGTTTTGCCGTTTCTGCACTTGCATGTGCCGATTTTGCCGTTTAGTTTATTTTAGGTATATTAGTAGCCGTTTATGATATTATGTGACGCAATCTTCTATTTCAGACGGTGGTGAGCTAGGTGGTGCCGGTGGGGCCTACTAGCTACTCTTCGCGGCACAAATTTCGAAATTTGCTCTTTTGTTCGTTGTGTAAGTATTCAGGCCGCTCTTACGTGTTAGTTGTTTATGTGGTTCGATAAGTATGAAAAGGGTACCTAGGCGAGGGTGTACTTTATCGCACTCGACCTAAACCCTAGTTTGCGCACATATTTGTACATGACATATGTATATGAATCTTTTTGGAACTAAACCCCTTGAGCTTGTGGCTCGGGGTGACTTTTGAATAAATTTTGTGAAGTTTGTGAGTTTGGGGCCCGATCTCATGACCTAGATGGACTATTCGAGCCGGTTAGGGCTTGGTCGAAGTTAGTCCAACCTGGTTTGAGGTCACCAAGTTTGTGAATCCGGTTCACCGATTATGTGGACCAAGTTTGTGACCCGAGCTTGTGAACCAAGCTCAATTTCGTTCGCTCGAGCAAGTTTGTGAGGTGCCTGGCCAGAGAGGGTGATAAGGTGTACGGTGGGTGTACAAGTGAAGTTCTACGGACCATTAGTTGAGGTCGACGGAGTGTCGGCAGGAGGTCGCACATGGCAAACGATCTGGCTTTGGAGCCACCTGTATCCTTATTATGTGATGTTACTTTTCTGCTTTTGCTTTACTCTTACTATGTAAATGTTGTTACGTGAAATTTATGCTTTTGCCCCTGTTTACTTACTAAGCATATAGCTTACCCCTTTCCTTTTGTTTTCCTTAGCAGGGGCCGACGCGGGGACTTTTGACACATACACTAGTATAGTTAGGTTTGATTGTAATAGTTGGACATATCGTATGTTTGTTTTTGTTTTAGTTTTGGTGGTTTGTCTAAGGACCCTCCTTAGGGTCTACGTTTTGGTTTTGGTTGTTGTGATAAGGATGTAATAGTGTGAGCAGGTACTTTTGGAGAATGTAAATTATAACTCTTTTGGGATTGTATATAGTATGTAGAGTACTCTTTTGGATTTCTGGCTTTTATTGTTTTAAGTTTTGAGCCCTGGCGCGAGCTAGGCAGGCGGCCCGCCGATACCCTTGGGTTCGCCCTTGGGAGAAGTGGGGTCGTCACATCTACCCCACTCATGAATTTAGGATTTACAAAAGAATGTGTCGCACCAGAGTCAATTAAAACCTTAGTTAAGCGATGGTAAACAGGAATCGTACCTTCAACGACCTCAGAAGAATCGGGAACCTGCTCATGGTCTAATGCATAAACCCTAGTCGGCACCTTCGATCGACTTCCTCCTGCACTAGATTGTTTAGATGCCGACTTGTCTGGCCGTTAAGTACTACCTCCATCCTTCGGTACACTTGGACATTTCGAGATCTGATGCTCAGTGCTGTCACAATACAAACACTTTCTCGTTTGTCTCCAGCACTCATTCTCTTTATGGTTGGGTTTTCTACAATAGTCACAAACAACTTGAGGAGTTACGACCTACCCACTAGGAGGTGTCCCCCTCGATTGACCTCGTCCACTGTGGCTTCATTTTGATAGAGCCCTTCTTGGTGTACTAGATGTCTTTACTTCTTGTAGACACCAAAAATTTCACTCATTTGATCTTTTTAGTTTCATTCCTTATTTAATTCGATTTTAGATTTATTTGTTAGCTTTAGTATTCTCAATTTTTAGTTTTTTAATTATTTTATATTAGGCTCATTGGTTTCATTTTTATTCCAAAGTTTTCTTGAATTAAAATTTTGGAAAAGAAAATTTTTCACAAAAAAATGTGTTTTAATCCTTTTAGATTCAATGAATGAAAATTTGTTGCAACATAACTTCAGTTGGGGATTTTGTTTACTTAAATTGATTTTGATGAGAAGAAAAAAAAGAGAAAGTAATGAAAATTAGGTTTAAAAATATATATAATATATTACAAAATAAAAAGGGACAAACCATCAATCAAACACAAAAATTTTTTTTAGTATTTTATTATCTTTTAGTTGATCTTATTTTATTTCCATTTTTTGTTAAAAATCACTTTATTATTGTTATTTAAAAAAAAAAGTGGGTACCTCATGCGCACGTGCAGCCATTTTGTTTCCCATGGCTTATCAAGTCCTACAGTACAGAATGCAGCAACATTTTTCATTTTTTTTCTACGTTTCTTTCCCCCATTTTCTTCACCATTGGATCACTTTAACCTCATTCCAGCTGGCCTTGATCAAGACCTCAAGAATCACACACAAACAAAGCCAATCGAATGGCTAAAAATAGAGGTGGTGGGCTGAGGTTTATGGAGAACCCTTGAGATCAGGGTTTGAAGCTGTCATTTTGATATAAAAGGAACAAAAGGGGAGAACCAAGGTTTTTAGAGAAGGAATAGGAGGAAAAAAGAAAGGTGATGGCTGAAAGGGAGTGAAATAGGAAAGGTTGGCGGCTAGAGTGAAAGGAAAAACAGAGGAAAAAGGGAAACGTGAGTGAAGAACAAAACTGAGAAAGTGAAAGTAAAACTGAAGTTATGGGCGAGTTTGAGAAAGAAAAGGGCAACCCAACAAGCTAAGTAAGAGGGAGTCACGACTGGGCAAAAGCTTGGAGGTTTCTGGTCAAACCAAAAAGAAGGAGAGGAGCTGCTACTCAAGTCTTCTTTTCCTCACTGCTAAAAATCCATCAGAAAATAGCACTGTAAGGTTCCCTTCCCTTTTCTATAGATAATTTTTATCAATAAATCATGAAACTATGCTGAATCATGAGTCGGTGAATGTGGTTAAGAGTTGCAATGTTGGTTTATGGTTATAGCTCAAAGATGTTGCCTTTTTGTTGTTATTGTGTATGATGGGTATGTTTGGGTCTGAAATTCGTTTGGCGATTGATTATATTTCGTTCCTAGGCTGTAGTTTAGTAGCAAGATCCTAGCTTTGAAAAGAAAGGACATTTACATGGCTTGTCCGTTTGAAATGCTGGATAGGTTGTGAAGAAAAGTGACATGTTCCGTTTCCATTTTGAATCTGTCTTGGTTTGTTCGGATGTTGGAGTCTTGTTCTGGTTTTGTTGCTGAATCTTTTAATTTGATTGAAATCTGGGATTTGTTGTCCAATTAATACGCCATATGCATGTTCAAACCAAGTTTCATCCTCTTGTATCTTCGCTGCATATTTTTTAAGATGACTGCATTTGTGAGTTTGCTGAGAAGAAGTAAATGTTTTCGAGCAAAAATTGAAGTTTCTTGCACTTATTTTCGATTGTCGAAGTTGGTAGATTTTGTTTGAGCTTCTTCACACACAAACACATTTAGGTGAATAACTAAAGGCTGTTTTGCTGAAGTTCAAACAATTAGGAAAAGTTGCATCAACCCAGATTTTGCAGAAGGTCGCATGACTGAGTTCCCTTTGCTCCTCCGTGATTATCTTTTTCTTTTATGGGTGTTAGCTCGCACTTTTCTTTCACCCTATTTGAAATGGGGTGACCTGTTATGCTTAAGAAGAACACATGAGTGTGCAGCCGTTTTGACAAGCCTTTTGTTTGTTGAAGTTTTCGATTTGGGCTTGAAGTCTGTGATGTTCAGTTGGTATACTATGTGTACGTTCTGTTGGATCCTTAATCCAACATTGGACTTATATGTGAATAATTATGTATTGTAAACTGTCAATTAAGGTTAAACCCAATTAAAGTAATCAAATATAGTTTAGGCTTAATGTATTTAATAGAATGTGGGCCTTTAATGTGTAGAGACTTAAGGGTTCCTATTTCTATGATGGGCTGAAATAGGGCTCCAAAAGGTAACAAAATGTTACCTATAAATAGGGTTATGGTCCCAAGGTCACACGGATTATTCCAGTTGTCGTATTTCCTAATACCACAAAATATCTCTTCCCTGATATCCCATCGTCAGGAAAGATACCAGAGAGAAACTAAAGGGCTCTCTCAAGGATCGGCGAATACGTGTTGACCTGGAAGGCCACCCCAAATTCTCTAAGGATTCAAGTATCAAGTTTGTCAATATGGATTCAGGTACGCTTCCGCTATTTTCCTGTTAATTTATTTCTTAATAATCGCCATATAGATTTTGGGTTTAATAGGTGATGGTTTTCACCAAAAACTAAATTTAGATAACCACCCTAACAAGTGGTATCAGAGCCCATATGGTTGATTATTAGGAAATAATTTGGATTTAGTAATTTATGTATCAACATACATATTTTTTGTCTGGTGAATTCGGTTTTGATATATATGCATATAGGCCATTAAACAAGAAAATTCTTGGTGCATCGTGGCTGTCTTGAATTTTGACTATAAATGCATCTGTCGGCCGCATGATGAATGGCATGATATGAATCCAGATTGATTGCTATATGTTATTCATGCCATTGACTCATAGCTTTGATGACATGGAATTCAGTGGGTCCATTTTAGTCAAGTTCCTTTGCTAGTCATGTTCTGTGGTAATTCATGTTTCGGCTTCTGTTTTGGTTTCTCACATGGCAGACATGGGGTTTCTTTTAATTTCTCTATTTTTAAGGATCAAAATTAATAAGAAAGAATGCATGAATCAATTCTGTGAAACTCTCCGTTGGATAGCATAATATTTGTGGGATCCGCATGCTTTTGATGATGTAAGCAAATTTGTTTCCTGGTTTCAGGAAGTCCTTCGTCATTTTCTCCACTTTATGGATAGAAATTGAAACTGTGAATATTTTCTTGTCAATTTGATTAATACTTGAATTATTTGACCGAATTTCTTAGGTAAAAGAGCTAATGTGCATATATTTATGTTAAGGAAATTAGGGTTTCTTTAATTTAAGCAAACCCTAATAAAGTTAATAAGACATTCAAGCCCTATAAAGTCCGTATGTTTGGCCCACTAAATATATAAATTTTATAAGACATGGACTTTAAGAAATTTTTTGGTTTGCATGATAAATTGGGTCAAATTATGGATATGGACCTTTGGTCCAATAAGTCTTGATCCAATTGATTGGTTTGATCGGAGTTGACTAAAGTTGACTTTGATCAAAATTTTGTATAATTTTAAATTTGAATATTTGTATGATTATATATATATTGAAATAAATTAATTGAAATAATATATCACCAAAGTGACCTCTATTATGAAAATTAATTTATTTTAAAATATAATTAGTTGGGTACTAGTAATTTTATGAATATTGATCGACCCAAAGGAAGATCAATATTTAATAAAATTACATGTGCACTTGTGGTAATAAATACGTGATAATTATTTGAATTTTTACATGTGATTTATAAATTGGCCCAAAGAAAAATTTATTTTTGACATGTTATTATTATCAGTATTTATTATTGCACCAAGATATCACTTAGAAGTTAATATTTTTGTCCAAAGACAAAATGTTAATGGAACATCGGTATCTTGAGATGGGACTACCATTATTTGAATTTATTATTGTTTTGATTTATGTGAGCTTGTTTTAATTATATTATGTTTTCTGTTCAGTTGCGAATGATCTTACAAATATTACTGCCAACATCAATAACATTCCTATGCTGAATGGCACAAACTTCAAGTCCTGAATGAAAATCTCTTGATAGTATTTGGAGTAATGGATCTCGACCTTGCGTTAAGGGATGATTCTCCCCCACCTCTTACAAATCAGAGTACTTCTGATGAAAAGAGAAATAATGAAAGGTGGGAGAGATCAAATTGTTTGTGTCTGATGATCATTAAAAAGGCCGTTCCAGAAGCATTCAGGGGAACAATGTCAGAAACGACTGTAACCGCTAAAGAGTTCCTTCAGGACATTGAAAAAAGGTTTGTCAAGAACGAAAAGGCTGAAGGTAGTACGCTCTTGACACGCCTAGTCTCAATGAAATATAGTGGTAAAGGCAATATCAGAGAGTACATTATGGAAATGTCTCATCTTGCTTCGAAATTAAATGCACTTAAGTTGAAACTCTCTGAAGAGTTACTAGTGCATTTGATTTTAATATCTCTTCCTACACAGTTTAGCCAGTTTAAGATGAGTTATAACTATCAAAAGGAGACTTGGTCTCTAAATGAACGCATCTCACACTGTGTAGAGGAAGAGAAAAGGTTAAAGCAAGAGCAGACAGAAAGTGCTCATCTGGTGTCAACCACTAATAATAAAAGCAAGGAACTTAAGAGAAAAAAAGAAAAAGGAACTACAGGTACAGCACCACAAAAGAAACAACAAAAGAAATCAAATAATCAGGGAAAGAATAGTTGTTTCTTCTGTGGAGATGAAGGGCATCAAAAGAAGCATTGCACCAACTATCATGATTGGCGTGCTAAGAAAGGTATGCTTCTTAATTTGGTTTGTTCTGAAGTTAATTTAACTTCGGTACCTAGACACACATGATGGTTAGATTCTGGTGCAATAACTCACATCAGTGTATCTATGCAGGGTTGCCTGAATTGCCGAAAGCCTAATGATAATGAAAGATATATCTACGTGGGCGATAGCAAAACAGTTCAAGTTGAGACAATTGGAGTTTTTAGATTATTATTAAAAATCAGATTTTATTTGGATCTCTATGAGACGTTTGTTGTACCATTTTTTAGACGAAATTTAATTTCTATTTCTACTTTAGACAAATTTGGTTATTTTTGTTCATTTAAAAATGGAAAATTTGAATTGTTTCATGTTTCAAAATTAGTTGGTTCTGGTTCTTTAATGCATTACGATAATCTATATTTAATTGATACGATTGCCTCATTTAATGAATCTCTGCATTTGAGTACTAGAGGAGTAAACAGAAAATTAACCAATGAGAATTCAGCTGCATTATGGCACAAGAGATTGGGACATATCTCCAAATGAAGAATGGAAAGACTTGTGTCAAATGAAATTCTCGACCCCTTAAACTTTACAGATTTTGATGATTGTATTAACTGTATAAAAGAAAAACAAACCAATCAAAGGAGATTTGAATCCAATAGGTCTTCAGACGTCTTAGAACTTATACATACGGATATTTGTGGGGTGAAGCACTTAAGACTGCAGCATATATCTTTAATAGAGTTCCAACTAAAGCAACTATCAAAACCCCTTATGAGCTTTGGACAGGAAAAAAAACCCAGTTTAAAGCATATGCATATTTGGGGGTGTCCAGTTGAGGTAAGGCCTTACAGGCCAAATGAAAAGAAACTGGACTCAAAAACAGTTAGTTGTTATTTTATTGGATACTCTGAAAGATCCAGAGGTTACAAGTTTTATGATCCCACAACTAAATCAATTTTTAAGACATGAAATGCTCGGTTCTTTGAGGATGTCGAGTTTGGGGGAGAAAATACAGTAAGGAACATTGTCTTTAAAGAGGAATATATTAATATTCTCACAGGTGTCATTGATCTTGTTCTGGATCCTATTCCTGAATAAGATCATGACATAACAAATCAAGACAATGTCGAAGAACAAACTGTTATAGAAGAACAAACTCTTCCTCTCCAAGAACCAGTGCCATTAAGAAGATCCACTAGAGAAAGGAGAAGCAGTGCCAGATGATTACATTATTTTTCTCCAAGAACATGAGAATGACTCTGGATTGATGGAAGATGATCCAATCAACTTCTGTCAAATCATGAAAAGTTTAAATTCTCAAAAGTTGATCGATACCATGAATGAGGAGATTAAATTCATGAAGGACAATGATGTTTGGGATCTTGTCCCATTGCCAGAAGGTGCGAAACCCATTGATTGTAAATGGATATTTAAAATCAAAAGGGATTCGAAAGGCAATGTGGAAAGATACAAAACTCGTCTTGTCGCTAAGGGATTTACACAAAAGGAAGGTATCGACTATAAAGAAACCTTCTCTCCAGTCTCTTCAAAGGACTCCTTTAGAATTATTATGACATTGGTAGCGCATTTCGATCTTGAGTTACATCAGATGGATGTAAAGACAGCGTTTCTCAATGGTAACATTGATGAAACAATTTATATGGTGCAACCAGAAAACTTTGTATCAGGAGATCCAAAGAATATGGTTTGCAAACTTAAAAAATCCATCTATGAGCTCAAACAAGCGTCTCGACAATGGTATTTCAAATTTCATCAAGTGATCATCTCATTTGGTTTCAAGATGAATTTAGTCGATGATTGTATATACCATAAGTTCTATGGGAGCAAATATATTTTTCTGGTACTGTATGTTGATGACATTTTGCTTGCCAGCAACGATATGGATCTATTGCATGAAACCAAGAAATTTTTAACCAAAAATTTTGAAATGAAAGATCTTGGTGATGCATCTTTTGTGTTAGGTATACAGATACACCGGGATCGCTCTCGGGGTATATTGGAGCTATCACAAAAGGGCTATATCGAAAAGATTCTTAAAAGATATGGCATGTAAAATTGTAAATCAGGTGATATCCCTGTGGCTAAAGGAGACAAATTTAGTTTTGAACAGTGTCCCAAGAATGCTTTTGAAGAAAAAGAGATGCAAAAGATTCCTTATGCGTCAGCAGTAGGGAGTCTAATGTATGCTCAAGTATGTACGCGTCCGGATATTACGTACATTACTGGAATGTTGGGTAGATATTTGAGTAATCCTGGATTAGATCATTGGAAAACAACCAAACGGGTCTTACGATATTTACAGAAAACAAAGGATTACATGTTCACGTATTGGAAGTCAGATGAGTTAGAGATCATTGGGTATACTGATTCCGATTATACTGGATGCCAAGATACTATGAAGTCAACGTCAGGCTATGTCTGCTTGTTGGCTGGAGGTGCCATATCCTGGAAGAGTGCTAAACAGTCCATCATAGCATCTTCCACTATGACTGCAGAATTTATGGCTTGTTATGAGGCATCCAATCAAGAAATTTGGTTACGAAATTTTATCACAGGATTACGTGTAGTGGATAGTATTGAACGACCACTCAAATTATTTTGTGACAATAAATCAGCAGTCTTATATTCCAATAATAACAGGAGCTCGACGAAATCTAAACATATAGATATCAAGTTCCTGGTTATTAAAGAAAGAGTACAGAGTGGACAGTTATCGATAAAGCATATCGGGACAAACTCCATGGTTGCGGATCCGCTTACTAAGAGATTGCCACCCAAAATGTTTCATGAGCATACTGCTCATATGGGTGTCATGTTGATAAATGATGTACAGTTTTAATGGGAGTTTGATATTTTAAATGCTCTTATGATACTTTTCGATTATTAATGATTTAAGGATATTTTATGCATAAATAAAGTTTGGATTTATTTACACTCTGACCTTGGTATGGTTTGATCTCTTGAAAATTTAAGGTGGATGTCGCGCCCCACTTTTCGATTGAGTGAATGTGTGATGGTGTGTGTGGTGTGAACGTGTGCAAAATGAAAAGTAAAAGGCCATGGGACTTTGAATGCGACGATTTGGCCAAGTGAAGTTCAAAAGGGTTTTTTGTATCAAAAATGGAGTCGCCACTTGGTATAGAGTTAGGGTGTACCAAGTCACCCAAAAATGATTTTTGTTTTTGAATAAAAAAAAAGTAAAGAAACCCTTTTTGAGAACTTTTGGGTCTGCGTAACCAAAAGAGGGATCGGGGGTCACATTTGACGAAGGGGAAGGCAAGGATAAAAATCCAAGGCACCCCTTCGACCTAGCCAAGGCTAGTTGCGTGACTTAAACCAATTTTCCCTAATTTTCTACCCAAGGTATGTATCGCGTGTTGGATATGTCTATATGAATGCAAAACCCTAGACCTAGGGGTATTGGGGGAAATTTCTCTTCAAGGGTTGAGTGGTGCCAATCACATTAATTGTGAAGCCCAACAATGATCCTTTTGGAGAGGTCACACCTAAACCTAAATGACGTGAAAAATGAGTGGAATGCATGCCATGTGAAAGTGTGAGTTTGTGTGAAGTGAGAAAAATGATAAAAGTAGTAAGATAAGAGTGAAGGTGTGCAAATGTAGATGAAAGTACTCGTGTGCGAGTGAAGATAAACATGTTCGTGTGCAAATGAAGATAAAAGGGTTCGTGTGCAAGTGAAAGTGATAAAAAGGTGCATGTGTGCAAATGAGACAAAAGTGAAAGTGTAATGATAGAGTGGATTGAGAATGCATGAGCCTAGGGAATTCATGCATATTGGGTACGGGGAGACCTAAATCGTGACTTGATTTTCCCTTTGATTAGAAGGCGAAACTAGCGTGCTAAGGCTATCGAGTAGCCACACTCGCTCGTTTCCCTTATCGGAAGGGGACTCTTCAGGCAAATGTACCCTAACTAGCATGAGATGCAAAGAATCCTAAAATGAGGGAAAAGGGGCTCGAGGAGCATGCCAAATGATAAAACTAAGAAAAATGCATGACATGTAGTGAACATGCAAATATGCACTAACAAAAAGGGATGGCCTAATGAGCCACAACTAGCATTGGACTAGTGTGGTGACGTACATTCATCCATTCCATTCATTCATGGTTATGAAAGCAAGTAGACATGCCAAAACGCTCGTAAACACGTAGCACGTAGCACTTAGCATGCTCGACTAGATGCAAGAGCCTACTAAAGCAATTAAACATGTAGCAACAAAAACAAGCAACCAAGGGGAAGGGGAAATGGACCAGGTGCTCTCCGAGCCCTATCTATTACAAGCCAAGAGGTGTACACATACCCCATAAAAACATAAAGGGGAAGGGGAAATGGACCAGATGCTCTCCGAGCCCTATCTATTACAAGCCAAGAGGTGTACACATACCCCATAAAACTTAAATAAAAGCAAGTAAGTAAATGCGTGCAAAGAGGTAAAGAAAGCGAAGTAGACAGGCATATTCACATAACACATAGGAGCACGTAGGAAAAATAAAGTGCAAGTGAGGGATAGAGTGTACCTCCCTTGCAATCGGGGCCCAAATGAAGTGAAATCACTTATTTATCCTCCAAAATAAAAGAAATGGTCAAGGTACCAATTTATTTGGCAAAATTAAAGGAAATAGGCAATCACAAGCTCACTTGATCGTAAAATCCCTAAAGTCATGACTTAAACGCAATTGAAAAAGCATGGTAGCTGATTGAAGCAAAACAATCAATTGGAGTTGAAAAATTGAAGCAATCAAGGACCAAATTGAAGACATTATTCGATTGGTTGGGTCATAGTGAGACAAGGGGAGACTTGAGGGGTCAAAGTGCAATTTCTGAAAGTCATTTACATGCAAGTTCATGCAAAGTAATGTGAAATAGCATTCTGCATCTAAAACAAGCTAGAACTGCCGCATCTTGTTCCATTTTCGATCACCAGATTTAGAGCTAACATTCAATCATCCAAATTTCAAGCTAAACAACACACCATACAATCTTGACATCCTAACAAGCAAAACACAGAATGAGATCATGCGACTTTCTAAAAAAAACTTCATGAAGCTTTCTACAACCAGAAAAACTGTTGCAACCTTGCTTCCTCACGCATACTTCAGATCTAACACCAGAGTTTAACCAAAACTTCTAAACCAAACCACCAAAACTCGAACTAAACACTAAGACACATGACCCAGACATTTAAATAAGCAAGGAGCTTAGCAAAATCTAGCATAGCAAATCTGGAAAAATCATTCAACATGGTTCGGCAAAACTGAAGTGCTTTTTCCAGCAAGTGTTTGGGCATAATTCAAATGTTTTAAACCCAATCATGAAACCCATTTTCATTCATTCAACCCCTCTGTCCACATAAGATCAACCCGCAAATGGAATGGCCAAAACTTGGTGGTCAATTGCAAGGAAAAAAAAACAAAGAGAATGCTGCAACTTGAATTTTCAGCAATATCATATCACAAGTTTCCAACAAACTTTCAGACTCAAAGTGCACCAGTAATGACCTACATTCATGCTAACCTTTGACCCAACCCAATCCGAAACAGGCATGCAAATCTGGAAAAAGAACTTTATGCAAAAGGATTCAGCAACAAGTTTGCGGCACAACAAAACTACCAGAGCTGTAATCTTTTCGAATCAAATCAACACCTCATATAACCCCCCCCCTAAGGTGCCAGCTCGAGTATATCGTTAGAACCCCAACAGGTCCCAGATTCCTCCGAGGTCGTAGAAGGTACGATCCATGTATTCCACCGCTTTGCCAAAGTTTTAGTAGATCCAGGTGCCACTCATTCCTTTGTTAATCCTGATTTTCTGTGTGGCATCGATATAAAACCTGCTAGTTTACCATACGACCTAGAAGTTAGTACCCCTACGGGGAATCATCGGTTGGTTACTAGTCTGGTTTATAGGGATTATGAAGTGTGGGTAGGAGAGAAGAGGTTATTAGGAGATTTGATAAGCCTGTCCATCAAGGGGTATGATGTGATTCGGGGCATGGACTGGTTAGCTAAGTATAATGCCCAACTAGATTGTAAGAAGAAAGTGGTGGAGTTCCGTATTCCTAGGGAGACGACCCTAAGGTTGGATATAAGGGGTAGGTTAGCCTCATCTGCTTTGATTTCGGGCATTCGGGCTAAAACTGCTAAGTAAAGGGGCAAAAGGATTTTTAGCCTTTCTAATCAACAACCCCACAGATAAAGTGAAGGTAAAGGATGTACATACAGTAAGGGAATTTTCGGATGTATTCCCTGATGAGTTAGTAGCTCTACCTCCGGAAAGAGAGATAGAATTCAAGATAGACCTGCTACCTGGAATCTCACCTATCTCCAAAACCCCATACCGAATGGACCCTGCAGAGCTCAAGGAGCTAAAGTTGCAATTACAAGACCTTCTGGAGCGGGGATTCATTCAAGAGAGTGGGTCTCCTTGCGGAACCCCTGTGTTGTTTGTAAAGAAAAATGACGGAAGTTTGAGGATATGTATTGATTACCGGGGCCTGAACAACGTCACGGTTGAGAATAAGTACCCACTGCCCCACATTGATGAGTTATTTGACCAACTGCAGGGAGCAGTGGTCTTCTCAAAACTGGACCTCCGACAGGGGTATTACCAGTTGTTGATTAGGAGAGAGGATATTCTGAAAACCGCTTTTAACTCGAGATATGGGCATTTCGAGTTCGCTGTTATGCCCTTTGGACTAACCAATGCTCCTGCCACCTTCATGGACTTAATGCATAGGGTTTTTAAGCCCTATTTGGATCGATTTGTCGTTGTTTTTATTGATGACATCTTGGTCTACTCCAAAACTCGTGAGGAGTATGAGCAGCATCTGAGAGTTATGTTGCAGACCCTAAGGGAGCATCAATTGTACGCCAAGTTCAGTAAGTGCGAGTTTTGGCTGGAGAAAGTTAGTTTCCTAGGGCACGTAATTTCCCAAGAAGGCATCTCGGTTGACCCAGCGAAAATAGAGGTTGTGACCAATTGGAAACGGCCGGAAAACCCCACCGAGATTCGTAGCTTTCTAGGTTTAGCGGGGTATTAACGGCGTTTCATTAAAGATTTTTCTAAGTTGGCCGGTCCTTTAACCGACCTGACGAAGAAATATGGTCGGTTCGTGTGGAATGCCAAATGTGACGCAAGCTTTCAGGAATTAAAGAAAAGGTTGACTACGGCGCCAGTTTTAGTCCTGCCTAACGGAGTTGATGGGTTTGCCGTTTATACTGATGCTTCACGAGAAGGCCTGGGATGCATTTTAATGCAAAATCGTAATGTGATCTCTTTTGTCTCTAGGAAGTTGAAACTTCACGAGCAGAATTACCCGACCCACGATCTAGAACTAGCCGCCGTGGTTTTCGCGCTGAAAAAGTGGAGACACTACCTATATGGGGTGACCTTTGAGGTTTACTCGGACCATAAGAGTCTTAGGTACCTCTTCTCACAGAAGGAATTGAACATGAGGCAACGACGGTGGATGAAATTTCTGGAGGATTACGACTGTACCATCAACTACCATCCAGGAAAGGCGAATGTAGTGGCCGATGCTTTGAGTCGCAAGGCTCAAGTAGCAGAGTTAATGATTAAAGAGTGGGATTTGCTAGAATCGGTTTGCGAGTGGAAACCCTGCCTAGAGAGCCATAAAGTGATTTTTGGTAACATTAGGGTGACATCCACCCTATTAGAGCGGATTAAATGAGCTCAAAAGGAGGATGCTATGGTGCGAAAATGGGGAGAGAAGGTGAAAAAAGGGGAAACGACTGCTTTCAACTTCAGTCCTGAAGGTATTTTAAAATACCGGAACCGAGTGGTGGTGCCTAAAGATGAAATGTTGAAGACGGAGATCTTAGAGGAGGCTCATCGGTCCAAGTACACGATCCATCCGGGTAGTAGTAAGATGTATCAAGATCTGAAAGGAACCTATTGGTGGGCCAATATGAAAAAGAAAATCGCTTTATACGTGCAAAAATGTCTCGTTTGCCAACAGGTTAAGGCGGAGCATCAAAAACCATCGGACTTGTTACAGCCCCTTGAGATACCCGAATGGAAGTGGAAAAACATCACAATGGATTTCGTTTCAGGTTTGTCGCGAACCCAATGAGAACACGATGCCGTTTGGGTGATCGTCGATCGATTAACCAAGTCGGCCCATTTCTTGCCGGTAAACATGAAGTATTCCATGGACAAGTTGGCCCAACTGTACATGGATGAGATAGTGAAACTACATGGTGTTCCTGTGAGCATCGTCTCCGATAGAGATCCCCGTTTTGTATCAAGGTTTTGGCAGAAATTCCAAGAAACTCTGGGGACTAAACTCAACTTGAGCACGACTTATCACCCTCAGACGGATGACCAATCGGAGCAAACAATCCAAACTCTCGAGGACATGCTACGGACTTGCATTCTGGATTTTGGAGGCAACTGGGGTCAACACATGACCTTAGTAGAGTTTGCGTACAACAACAACTACCATTCGTTGATTCAAATGGCTCCATACGAGGCACTATATGGACGAAAATGCCGGTCACCGATCTAATGGGACGAAGTTGGCGAGAGAAAGGCATTAGATCCAACAACTATTCCATGGATGGAGGAGGCGCGAGAAAAGGTCAAATTGATACGGCAACGACTCCAATCTGCTCAAAGCCGACAAAAGAGTTACGCAGACAATCGAAGAAAAGATTTGGAGTTCGAAATTAGGGACCATGTGTTTCTTAAAGTCACACCATTACGGAGCATTATGGCGGGTAGAGGAAAGAAATTGCAACCAAAGTTCGTCGGACCTTACAAGATTCTCCAGAGAGTCGGTACGGTAGCATATCGACTAGAGCTGCCGTCCAGTCTCTCTCGAATTCATGACGTCTTCCACGTCTCGATGCTCAAGAAGTACTATCCCGACCCATCCCATATTTTGCAACCGGAGGAGCTTGACATAGATGAATCGCTCACTTACGACGAGAAACCTGTACAAGTACTTGACCGGAAAGTTAAAGAACTGAGAAACAAGCAAATTCCGTTAGTGAAGATATTGTGAAAAAATCACGGGGTAGAGGAAGCTACCTGGGAGATGGAAGAAGAGATGCAAACGAAATATCCAGAACTTTTCGTGAGTTAAGGTGAGAAATTTCGAGGGCGAAATTCTTTTAAATGGGAGAGAGTGTGAGACCCCGTAAATTTTCTCAGTTTCTAGGTTTTATTTTATTTGATTGCATGCTTTTCTGCATTTTTTTTATTAGATAATTTTTATGAGTAAATATAGTTTTTAGATGATTTTTCTAGTATTGGTTAGTTTTTGAGAAATTAAGAACGTATATCGGACGTGGGACCCGCAAGTGCGGAAAGTTCGATAAAATTTGGCCAGTTAGGTTAAGTTTTGGATACTGGGTTTAATTTACCGGGTGTTATGAGATAATTAGAGGATACCATATGGATTAGAGTTGAGGAAACAAAGGGATATGCATGCATTAAATAGGGTGACAAGTGTCACCATATGATTAAGTCTTACTTTTGACCACTATTCACCTTTTACCAAATAAATCAAAAAATTGACCCAAAAATCACCTAAAATTTGCAAGCTTGTGGCCGGCCCTCTCCAAGGAAGAAAGAAAGGAAAAGCTCTCCAATTTCTTGCTTCAATCTTGCTCAAATCCAACAAACCAACCGTTTAATCTTGCATTTACTCCATAAAAACCCTTAAGTGAGTGGTTGTGAGGTGATTAGTGAAGTTGTTTGGAGGATTAAGGTGCTAAGTTGCTCTTGTTCTTGGGTTGTTAAGGTGAGTAACTAAGGGACCTTTCTTGCAACTCAATAATGCTTAATTATTGACATGTGTGAGGTGAAGTGATGATTTTAGGTGTTGTTTCATGACTTTTGGTAGAATTTGGTGCATTTTCTATTTAATCATGATTTTTCTATTTTCATATGATTCCTATTGTGTGGCCATGTATGATGGTTGAAAATGATCTAGAATGAAGCTAGAATGCGTAAATTGTGGTTGTTTGCGGAAAATTTCCGCATTGAACGGAAAAATTCGGATTTAGGGTTTCAATTCAACTATTCTTGTTCCTCATAGTTAAAGACCGAATTAGCCTTGGGTTAAAACATAAAATTTGTATGGAATGATATTTTATAGTTGCCTGCAAAATTTCAGGCCAATCGGAGCAACGTAACCTATGAAAAGACTGAAATACCCCTGCTGGCCTGTTTCTGTCCGAACTTGGTAATCAGCTTTGGTATTTGGTTAATTTGATTGGGAATACGATTTATTTGGTTGTGGATGTCTTCTTAAGAAATATATCCTGGTATCTTAGCTTTCGGATGGCTTTGGAATCACTTGAATTGGACTTAGGTAGCCTGACTTATGATGATTTAACCAGAATGCGGTTTATTAACCTGTTTATGCAGTTCTGGTTTGGTTTATTGATCTTTTGACCTAGTTGCACTACAAACTGGACTGAGTGGCCTTCTTCAACATTGTATCCCTATCTGTTAGCTTCGAAACGGTGTATAGTATACATCCATCCGATACTCGTAGTGCCAGTTGTGCCCAATACGCTTAATGGCGTCAAAACTGTTTTTAGGTCTTAGAGCTTAACTTTCATTTTCGGATTTTCCTTAGCTTACTTTAGTACTTTTACGTGCTAATGAAGCCTTATTTTCGGTAGTATGTGGAAATTGGTTTATAACTTGTAATCGAGTCTTATTGTGATTATTTGAATGTTTTAGGACGTGACGGTGGGTCAAGACGCTCTTTTGGCGGAAGTGCATGAAATAGCATTTACTTGCTTGGTGAGTGTACTACTCACTTGTTTGTTACTATGTGGCTTTGTTATACTTGCAATTGATGCTTTGGATGTTACTTGCACCATGAAAATGGATTAAAGCGAGAGTGTACTTGATCACTCT
>NW_020863398.1:0-16938 GCF_003713205.1 Coffea eugenioides | reverse complement strand
TAGACTCGATGCTAACGGTGGTGGAATGAAAACGCACACGTTAGTGAGATAGACTCGATGCTAACGGTGGTTGAATGAAAACGCACACGTTAGTGAGATAGACTCGATGCTAACGGTGGTGGAATGAAAACGCACACGTTAGTGAGATAGACTCGATGCTAACGGTGGCAGAATAAAAACGCACACGTTAGTGAGATAGACTCGATGCTAACGGTGGTGGAATGAAAATGCACACGTTAGTGAGATAGACTCGATGCTAACGGTGGTGGAAATGAAAAACAATCCCAACGTGACTTTTGTGAAGTTGGCGGCACGAAATCCAGGCCCAACGTAATTTTTGTGAAGTTGGCGGCACGAAATCCAGGCCCAACGTAGACCCAACGTGATAAAGTGATGTTGGCGGCACCAAGTCCAGGCCCAACGTGATTTTGTGAAGTTGGCGGCACGAAATCCAGGCCCAACGTGATAAAGTGATGTTGTCGGCACCAAGTCCAAGCCCAACGTGATTTTTGTGAAGTTGGCGGCACGAAATCCAGGCCCAACGTGATAAAGTGATGTTGGCGGCACCAAGTCCAGGCCCAACGTGATAAAGTGAATGGTCAGTAGGATAAGACCCAGTTCTGCCATCCAATTGGTCAAGAAATTGGATTTGATTTGTCAAGATACAAGAAATTAAATTTGATTTTCCAAGAAACAAAAATTTGAACTTGATTTTTTGATTTTTTGACTTTTGAATTTTTTTGATTTTTCGAGAGAATCTTTTCAAAATAATTTGCCCCCAGTGTAGGGCCCTTTTCCCTTCTTTCTTCTCTTTCTTCGGCATCGACCTTCCACATCACCAGATGCTCTTTCGTCGATTTCAACTGTGAATACCTGCACAGGGGGCTTACTAAAATATGACATGCACTCAAATTTCCATGAAAAGAGCAGCGTGATTGATTTGAAAAATGCATTATTTGATTCTTGGACGAAATCCTCAATTGGACTACACAAATATTTGCCCCTGTGTGGGCTTGTTTTCACGAAATCTTATAAACAAAAATTTACCCCAGTATGGGCCATTTAATTGCAAAAAACTTGTTTGGATGACTTTCCATTTATTTCCAAAATGTAGAAAGTAATCGTATATACAACGTGAAGAAATTTGAATGTTGAGTTCATGCAGAAATTTCATGATGAATCTCTCAGAATAACACCAAATTACAGAAGATTTCTTCCTCACTTTTAGCATCGGTGCTAGGGGTAATGGGTCACCATTTCCAGTTGGTTCATCTTTCAGGGCCAATCGAGTGGGGCGTTATTTCTGATTTGGAAATGGGAGGTCAAGATTTGTCTTATTCTTGTGCCCAAATGGTATGTAATCCCTTCAATACCACATCTTAGTGAAAGCAAATAGTATGTCACCCCTATTTCTTAAGAAAATTTAGTCAACATATAAGCTTCATGCTTGCAACAAATGGGTAGAAACGATAGCTAAACCTGTGAAAACTGGTTATACTCCCATGATCACAAATGATTGATGGATTTCTCACAAGCATAATCCTCACTTTGGGTTGTCATGAAGGAATAAGTCAACGATGGGCTTTATTAGCTTGTAATTTGGCTTGAAAACGATAGTTAAAGAATAAGTCTTTCGAGGACATTGCACCGAAGATCGCATTTTTCCAAAACTTCCCCTATTTTGAACTCAAAGATCTCAGACTTTATTTGCGTTTTTTTCATCATTCACCAGGGACTTCAGCGTCGAATTTTGCATTTTTCTTGCAGTTACTTTCCTTGCCTTGCTTTTGTTTCTTTTATTTTCCCTCAACTTGGTGGGTTTTCACATGGTGAGTAGCGTCAACCCCATACCCAGGCAATTCAGAAATACAGCTAAAATTTTCCGACATCAGAAATTTTCTTGACAGGGCCATTGCAAAGAATAGAAGTCAGGACTTTCGGCTTTTGTAATGGAGTCTGGTGGGGTGTTTAAAAAAGTTAAGGCTTGAAGGCAGATTTCAAGTGTGGTTTAAGTAATCTGAGATCGCATTGTTGTGCCAACCCTATTTTCAAAATTTGCCAAAGTTTGTGCTCAATTGAGGCTTTTTCTCTTTCATTTTCTTTCGATTTTTGGCCTTCTGCCATTTTTGAACTTTCACAAAAATTTGCCCCAGTTTATTTTTGAACTGAGGTTCTCTTTTCTCTTTTCTTTTGGATTTTGTTGTTTTATCACTTTTCACTTCTTGAGACTTTTCCTTTTTCAACTCAAACTTGCCCCAGTGTGGGGTTTGCGATTCTCAGGGGTTGCCAAATGAAGTATTTTATTCTGAAGGCTCAAAAGGGATAACTAGGGATAGAATGTTTGATTGGAAAAAGAAGATGGCCTGACTTGTTCCCGTTCCTTACAAAAACTCTGAAAGGAAATTTTCATTAATGCGAAATTTCTTGCATGTATCTGAATTAACTGATTGAGGAAGACCCTTGTTCATCCATATCTGTGGAACATAGGCGATTCGTGCGGAAAAAACCCTTCCTTTTCTTTTCTTTCCTTTTTCTTCCTCTCTTTTTCAAAATTGAAACCCAAGTGGAATCAAATTTCCCCAATTTTGCGGTTCCCCCTTTTTGCAAAAATTCGCCAATCTCCTTCCCCGATGTGGGGTGCGATCATATGTACACTCGAAAAGAACCACCAATTTTTAGCTCAAATGAGGATGCAAGTTATAATCAGTGTTTAGGTTGTAGAAACGACGGCCAAAGTATCATTCTTACACCTCATGACAACCAAAGTAACGAAATGGTCGTTGGGAATCCATTCCCTTTTTTGATATTTGAAAATTTTCCAATATAGGGTAGTGATCATTAGGGCTCTTATTTGAAACGAAATTATTCTTTCAAAGGCTCAAATGGGAGAGCAAATGATAAAATGTGTATAGGTAGAGAAAAGAATGCTCGAAGTATTGTTCCAAATTTTCAAAACAAACAAGAATAAGGCACATTTTTGCTTTCACTTAGATGTGATTGAATCGGATTAGACACCGCGGACATTTCCAAGCAAAAGTTGCCCCAATTTGCAATTTATCAATCAATGTGACTGATTTTATTTTGGAGTTAAGTGAAGGAGAAAGGCATCTCATGGGGCCTTTTGAGTGACCTCTTTTAATCTCGAACACTCTTATTGTGTAGCTCAGATCACCAATCTGGTGTATACATTTGTGAGTTTTCAGGCAAGAGGTTGAAAAATCTCAATTTGAGCTTATTTCTTAAAATTCACCATGAAATCTCTTAATGAGCTCAAAAAAGAATGAAATGTACACGAGTGTTATACAAAACAGATAATTGTCTGAACAAAAGCTTCATTATTGCCAATGTTTGAAAAATTTTAAAAGCAATACATATGAAAAATATTCTAAAGAACTCCTTTACACATGTATA
This sequence comes from Coffea eugenioides, assembly GCF_003713205.1. NCBI lineage: Eukaryota > Viridiplantae > Streptophyta > Magnoliopsida > Gentianales > Rubiaceae > Coffea > Coffea eugenioides. The sequence goes on along the minus strand of NW_020863398.1, from coordinate 13,527 downwards.
CACACTTTTCCCTCTTAATAGCCCCCTTCTCTCTTTGAGCAATGAAATCTCTTAAATGTTTTACACGAGCGCTTTCAGATGAATTTTCAAATTCACATTGCAGGGCCTGCCCAAGAATCAAGTAATACATGTAATTTTCAAACTTTATCAGATCAGAATTGTTATCAGATATGGAAAGATATTTTTCACCTTATTGAACTATTTTTATGAATGCAGGGGGAAGGGGGAAAAACAAAAGAAAAATACCCTGAGTTAGTAATCAAGATTATAAAATCGGCATGCATGTCCTATGGGGGAGCCTTTTTATGCCAAGGGTAGGCCTAGCATGAAAATGCAATCCTCTAGGGTAGGCACTATACCATACCTGATGAATCCGATCAATTAATTGAGTGAAAAATGATTTGAAAAATTTGGCCAATTTGGAGTGAGAAGAGACATTCGTCCTAAAAAATGAGGGCAAAGTCCGAATGAATTGCTTATTTTGATTGACACATGATATGCCAAAAAAAGGGGTAAAATGGTCAAATGCATTGAATAAAATTTGATTATTTATTGAAAATTGAATGGATAACCCTGAAAATGAATTAAACTAATCAAATAAATTGAATGAAATCAATTGATCAAACGGATCGAGTGAAATGATGATTTATTCAAAATCGACCGAATTGCCCTAAAAATAGGTAAACTGGTCAAATGGATCGGAAAATTGACAAAATCACCCTAAAAAGGGTAAACTGGTCAAATGAAATTGAACGAAGCTGATGATTTGAATTTATTGATTGAATTGACCTAAGAATGGGTAAACTAATCAAATGAATTGAATGAAATTGGTGATCTTATTCAAAAATCGACCAGATTGCCCTAAAATGGATAAACTAGTCAAATGAATTCAAAATCGACTAGGTTGCCCTAAAAATGAACAAATTGATAAAATGGACTGGATGAAATTGATGAATAAAAAAAAGTCCAATGGATTGAATGGAATTGAGGGCTTATTGGTACTTTCAAAAAATTTATTGCGATGCATTAGTCTATGAGCCTTCTAAAATCAAATTTTGGCCTCAATTTATTTATCGTCTCAATAGCGAGGAATTATTTGTGAATTTCTTCAAATTAATGTCCTCTTCGCAAGGGATTTTTACCAATTTTGATAAAGTGGCCAAAAAGTGATTATTAGACGCTCATATTCCAAAGATCGCCCCATCAAGATGATCGGATCCCACCTTACCTTGTGCACTACCCCTTTGGATGGTACAGGAAATATAAACGTGCAAGTCTCATTGGATTATATATCCGAGACACAGGGTGGTTTATTCCTAGCACGGGATTCCCTAAATGGCATTCCCTCTCTAGGGTTTATGCGTGATGCCAGTTTATTAAAGCGATAAAACATGCAATTTTGAAATGAAATATGACCTAGGAACCCTTTATTTACCAGGGTAGGCCTAAAATGATATGGCACTATTTATGAACGAAATATACCAAAATTGCTTAAACGTGCAATAGTCTATCTACAAGGGTAGGCTCTAAAAGAAGATCATGCCAGACCTTTTATTCCTAACGTTTGTGAATGCAAAGGACAAGAAGACAAAAAAAACGTTAGTTCAACACATAATCACATAACACCTTGGGTAATTAGAAGCAAAAAGATAAATAGGGAGAAAGAGGTGGGATCCCTCCCCTCGTGCCTAGTGCTCCTAATCGGGTAGGTCGACTTTGTCCTAAGCACTTCTAATATGGATGCATGAGGTTTGGCTCACTAATGCATCTAGACTCGATAAGGCTTCGGCTCCCAAGCCTTCAGACCTAAAGGCGAAGGGTCATCACTCCCAGGGCCTTTGATCGGTGGCTCGAGTGATCCCTTAGGTAGCGCTATGGGCGCAGGGCACACCATCCGCCTACCCAAGGCAATCGATCCTAATCCTACAAGGAGGTGTGGGATGGCGCCCACGAAAAAGAAAAAAGAAAGGGTAAATAATTAAAAGCGTATGCACGTATGCTAGTGCTCGTTTGGAGGGGAGGGATCGAGAACCAACGCGAGGCTCTAGGGTAATGTCCCCCACCCAAATGCAATGCAAATCGCGGAATCACATACATAAGCCATTCATCCATCAAATCAATCGTACGCGAATGTGTGAGGAAGTGAGTTGATACGCATAAAATGCAAAAATCCTAAAAAGGAAAAAATGCAATCCTAAGCATCCAAATGCTATGCATAAAAAGGGTAGAAAAAGGAAAAGAATAGCTAAATCAAATGCTTGGACCCACTTAGGAAATCCCCAGTGGAGTCGCCAACTGTCGCGCCCCACTTTTTGATTGTGTGAAAGTAGTGTGTGGGATGTGTATGTGAACATATGTGAAAGTGAAAATAAAAGGCCGTGGGACTTGAAAATGCGACGATTTGGCCAAACAAAGTTCAAAAAGGGTTTTTGAATGGAAAATGGAGTCGCCACTTGGTATAGAGTTAGGGTGTACCAAGTCACCCAAAAAAGTGATTTTTGGAAAGCAAAGTAAACAAACCCCTTTTTAAGAACTTTTAGGTCTACGTAACCAAAGCGAGGGATCGGGGGTCACATTTGATAAGGGAGAAGGCAAAGGCAAAGCCTAAGGCACTCCCTTACCCTAGCCAAAGCTAGTTGCGCGATTTAGCCCCACGTTTCCTAATTCTTCTACCCAAAATATGCGTTGCATGTTGGATATGACTAATGGATATGAAAAAGAAATGCAATCCTAAATCTAAAATGTCTCTTACGAGGCTTTTTGGTCCCAACCACATGAGTTGTGGTGGCCAATAAGGAAAGTCCTCATAGAGGTCGCGAATGATGCAAATGAAGACTCAAATATGAGTGCAAGTGTGAAAATGTAAGAAAACGTGCATGTGTGCGAATGTAAGACAAGTGCATGTGTGCAAATTTGGAAAATAAAGGTGTTTGTGTGCAAATGGATGAAAATATGATAGTAGATACATATAAGTGCGATTGGGTGCAATTTGTGAGGTAGAAAAACAAGTGACAAGAAGAAAAATGTGTGAACATGGCATTTGTATTGAGAATGATATAAGTGGTGAGAAAATGTGGATAAGAGGGTGAGGGAATGACATGATGAGAATGAAAGTGCATGAGCCTAGAGGAATGCATCAAGTCGGGTACGGGAATGACTCCTAATTTCATTACTTTAATTTTCCCTTTGATTAGAAAGGAGAACTAGCGTGCTAAGGCTATTTTGTAGCCACACTCGCTCGTTTCCCTTATCGAAAGGGGACTCTCAGGCAAATGTACCCTATACCTAGCATGAGAATGTAAAAACCTAAAATGAAGGGGAAAGGGTGGAGGGTCATGCCAAATGCTAAAAAACTAAGAAAAATGCATGAAATGTAGTGAAACATGCAAGTATGAACTAGCGAGGGAAATCCCTAAGGGTCTAGCGTTGGACTAGCCCATATCTATGAATTCCTACTAGCGTTGGACTAGTGGAAAACAGGACAAAGAGCCACAACTAGCGTTGGACTAGTGTGGTGACGTGCATTCATCCATCACATTCATCTATAACTATAGAAAGCAAGTAGACATGCCAATCACATATAAACACATAGCACATAACACTTAGCATGCTCGACTAGATGCAAGAGCCTAATAAAGCAAATTAACACGTAGCAACAAAAGCAAGCAGTCAATCTAATGAACCTATTACATTTGCTAACTAAAACAAAAGAGGAAGGGGAAAAATGGACAAAAATGCTCTCCAAGCCCTATCTATTACAAGCCAAGAGGTGTACACATACCCCATAAAGAATAACTTAAATAAAAAGCAAAAGTAAAATGAAATGAATGAAATGAATTAAGGAAAAGCAAGGAAAGCCAAGTAGACATGCAATTCTCATTTAGCACGTTGGATCACATAGGGGAGAGACAAAAAAGATAAAAGAAGTTATACCTCCCTTGAGTTGATGCCCTAAATGGAGTGAAATCACTTATTTATCCTCCAAAATAAAAGAAATGGTCAAGGAACCAATTTATTTGGGAAAATTAAAGAAAATAGGCAAACACAAGCTCACTTGGTCATAAAGCCCCTAAAGTCATGACTTAAGTGCAATTGAAACAAAGCATAGTAATTAATTAAAACAAACAAGCAATGAAGTTGTAGAATTAAAATTACCAAGGACCAAATTGATGAAATTATTCAATTGATTGGGTCCTAGTGGAACAAGGGGAGACTTGAGGGCCAAAGTGCAATTTTTTGAAAGCTATTTTGCATGCAAACTCATGCAAAGGCCACGGAACAAACAAGTTTTCTGCAACAGAAGGTGTTCGGCAGCTTAGGAAACTTTCTTCTGCAATTGCTTGTTGCAAGCTTTGCAGTTTCAACTCATGCCAATAAAGTGCCAAAACATGGTACAAAGCTCACTGCTTTATTGGCTTAAACCACCCGTCTCAAAATATCAGTTTGGACAACAAGGAAAACAACAAAAATGCAACAAAGAAACCTCAACATTCACTTGAGATGTCAACTAAAACATCTGAGAACACATTTTAACTCTCGGACCGTGAAGCAGTTAAAATTCCAAACCTCTACACAGGGAGCTCCAAGACAATATTATGCAAACATGAAGAGACTTATGGTGAACATGCTCGCATCAAGTGGAAATTAAAGGATGAAACAACACTACTGAAATGACACGGTAAGTGGGCAAAAAATGAAAAAAGACAAACAACAAGTTTCTTCACATATTTGGGAGAACGGGAAACCAACATGATGAAACAGCCATAACCCAAAATGATATCTTTCAATGCAGCAATGAAAGAATGAAACTTATGAGCTGCTGGGTAACAAGTTTAAAGGCTGCAGACTCCATGAACGGCGAACCGAACATGATTTGGACAAGAAACGGTTTCAGCAAACATGGAACTGATCGTTTTATGCAACAGACTTCAACCCATTTGGTTAGCATAATCTAGACAAGGTTCTTGACTTATCCGAAAGAGCAGAACATGCAACAACCAAAGGAAAACACGAGACCAGAATCATTGAAAGCCAGCTTTGATTCATTCGAACCACAAAACAATAAGCATTGAAACCCTCTATTCTTTTGATGAATTCAAACCACAAAAGACAGCCTTTTCACAATATCAGAAGCAAATAAAACCCAAGGAAAAACAATTCATTCAAGAGAAAAGGAGAAGCTCACGCAATAATTCTGAAATTTCATGAAAGTTTCAGTCAAAGGAAACTATCTCCATCTATAAACAATGAGGGACGTAAACTAGTGTGGGAGGGGCTCAGAAACGATCACCTGAATTGCTGGGCCAAAGCAAGAGTTTCTGCTGCGTTTTCGTTTTCGGTGCAGTGGAGGCAGAGCAGCTCCTTTGTGGCCAGATTTGATGAGCCTCCAGTGGTGTTTCCCTCCAGATGTCTGAACAGGAATCGCTCCTACCACCTTGTAGATTGAACAGAAATTGATGGCTTCACGAATAAAGCTGGGTCGGGGGAGAAAATCTTTGCGAAGGCAGGCTGAAAGATCAGCTTTGTTGCGGGTGTCGCAGAGGGATTCCCTGCGTTTTTCCTTTTCTGGTTTTCTTGCCGAAGCTTTCCTTTCTGGTTCAGATCTTCTTCCTCCACTCCAGCTTTCTCTCTCGTTGTTCTTTCTGCTCCGATGAACTCCCCTTTTCAGTTTTCCTTTCTCTTTGCCGTAAGCTCTTTCTATACCTCACTCTTGCTCTCTTTTCTTTTCTAAACCTAGCCGCTACCTCTATATCCTCTCAGCCCCCCCTTGCAGTCTGCTCTCTTGTTTCTTTTTTCTTTTTTTTTTCTTTTTGAGAAATTCTATGCTAAAACTCCAAAAATAAAATAAAATAAAATAATAACATAAAAATTAAAACTAAAAAACTAAAAACTAAAAAGTGAACAAAACTGACACGACAAAATAAAAAGTAAAAAATAAATGGTAAAAAAATTACAATAAAATTTTGGTGTCTACAGTGGATGTCTTCTGATGAATTGTAGCCTTGTATCTTAGCTTTCGGATGGCTTTGGAATCACTTTATTTGGACTTAGGTAGCCTGTCTTATGATGTTTGAACCAGAATGCGGTTGGTGAACCTGTTTTTGCGGTTCTGGTTTAGTATATTGAATTTTTGACATGATTGCACTAGAAAATGGTCTGAGTAGCCTTCTTCAATATTGTAACCCTATCTCTTAGCTTCGAAACGGCACATCTTGCACCTCCATCCGATAATTGTAGTGCCAATGGTGCCAAAACCGTAAAATGATGTCAAAAAAATTGTTTTTATGGTTAGAGCTTAACTTTTATTTCCGGACTTTTTCCTAACTTGAATTGTACTTGTACTACTTGGAGCTTACTGAACGGCTATTGAATGAACTTATTTTGTGTGTGACTTTGGGACTGGATGAGAAAAATAATGAAGCCATAAATGGCTGGAAATAGGAAAATACAAAGGGCGTGCTGCCCAAATTTTCGCTCGAGGGCTAAGTTTCTATTTCAACTTGTCTATTTTTCGTTTGGCAAATACTATGCCCGTTTTCCATCTTAAAACATGATACCTTTTCCATTTGAACCTTCAAATGTTTATTTACTACTTCATACCAAAATATCGAGATATGACCTAAGGTTTTCTCAGTCAAGACATGTAGGCCATAATACCTACTTGAATGTATATCGATTTTGAACCACATACACGATTCCGAAAAATAATATTTCTTAGCCTATCTGGTTGGATTCCGACTTGACTTTGATTCAATTGTTTTCCATTGGAACTGTTATAACCCTTTGAGTTTGGTTTATGACACCCTAGTTGTTTCCGTCCACAGGTCCAAATGGCTTTATTTTCACTTTAAAGTCACCTTTATCCGTTTTACTCGTAACTAGTCGAGTTCCTTGATTCCACTTACTTGTTTTGCTAGATGAATTGTAATATTCTTTCTCGTTGAATCATAGGTTTTCTCGGTGACCGAGGGTAAAATCCGATAGGACATTTTGGACGTTATTTAGCATAATTCGGTGAGTGTTCCTTGTTTGTTATGTTTCTTGATTATATGGCTTGTATATATGACTGATAACATGTTAAACGCTTTCAATGATTAGCCAAAATGAGTTTTCTAGGCGAGTGTGTACTTTATCGCACTCAGCCTAAATGATTGTAAACTTTTCAATGATTGAACGATTGAAATGCTACTTGTGCATGAATGTAAGCCTTTTGGCTGAACTGGCCACTGCCCCATGTTACCGATCGACTCGAGCCAGAAGCGGACTCGGTCGGGCGATATGGTGACCTGGGTGAACGTTTGGTATACTCGAGTATTACCTTGTAGGTTGGTGAAGGTTGGTGGAGCCTGGCCAATGTCCAGGAGAGGGTGAATGAAATGAACGAACGAACGAGGGTTTTATGTATAAACGAAAAATGCATTTTCAAATGAATGAAGGAAAGGGGAATGACAGGAGAACGAACGAACGAATGAATGGACGAACGAACGTATCCTTTTCATGTATGGTTTATTATACATGTTGTAAATGTTTCTTGACTTATTGTTTGATTTATGGCTTGATTCTATGTTCGGAACCTCACTAAGCTTTTAGCTCATCCCTTTAGTTTTGTTTTCCTTAACAGGGGAAGGCGAGCAAGGGCAAGAGCTCTGTATCGACTGGCTGGGTCTAGTTTTGGCTTTATTTTGGTTCTCGCCCTAGTGCTTGGCACGGGCTGGCTGTATGGTGACTTGAGAACTTTTGTATTCTCGACGGTTATACTTCTTTCTGAGATAGCAATGTATATAAGCTTTGTTTTATGTTTTGGATCCTCGTTTTGCTCTTTCTTGTGGTTCTATTTCTGATTTGTGTGAGTGAACGACTGAGTCCCGGCGAGAGCTGGGCAGGCGGCCCGCCGAACCCTTTGGTTCGCCTTAGGGGGAGGTGGAGCTGTCACAACGTACCCAAGAGTTTGGTGGACCGCCTGTCCAACTCTCGTCAGGATTTACTCACATATCACAAAATTTACAAAATAACCTCAATAATAAGAGCATTAACAATTACAATGTGAGGACCCGAAAATTATCTTTATTTTATCTTATTTCTTTGAGCACATTTTCTTTATTTTACTTTATGGCCTTAATTTTCTAGATATTTTTATAAGTGAGTCAAGTTTTTAAATCATTTTTCTGGTGTAAGTTGGTTCATGTTAAGTTCGAAGCGCATTATGGACGTGGGACCCACTAATGCAGTAAGTACGATAAATTTTTGAAGATTAGTCGGAGTTTTGCATAAAGGGATGTTAGTTTATAAAGTGCCAAGGGGTAATTAGGAATTAGCTAGGTAGATTAACTTTTGGAAGACAAAGGGATGAGAATAAACCCTAGAGAGCCAAGTGTCGCGAAATCCTTGGAAGTTGGACTTTGACCCAACCTTTCTTCACCTTTACTACAATCAAAATTTCCTCATTTCTTTACCTTGCTTGGCCGAACCATGGAGAGGGAAAAAGGGAGAGAAAATTTCATCTTCAACCTCAATTTCTTGCTTGAATCTTGAGTTTTAACCAACCATCTTGCAAACTACTCCATAGAAAGTGCTAACTAAGGAAGATTAAGGGATTGAGTGGAGAAACTTTGGAGGGAGAAGCACTAAGCTTCCATCTTTCTTGGAGGTACAAGGTAACTTTGGTAAGAAACTTTCGTCTACTTCAAATATTTGTAAACTAGTGGTTTAAGATTGCAATTTTGGTTGTTTTATGAGAAATTTCATGGTTTGAAGTAATGATATGGAAAAATCCAGCTTTTATGGTGGAATTTCTGCCCTTAGTTGATGCTTGAGCTTAGCCATGATTGGATTGCTTTGCCATATGAAATATCTAGCTTTTATTGCACTTGACCTAACTCGACTAAACTTTTGATATTTTGTTAAAATATGTACTGGTCTTTTTTGTTATAACTGAAATGTGGCAAGAATCCAGCCACTTTCTGGCCGGATTTCCTACTGGATTGTTGGCCGGATTTGAGGCAGTGAGCATCCAAAATTTTTAAGTTCTCCCTGTCAACTCGGCCTTGAATCCGGCCAATATCTGACCCGATTTGTGGCCGAAGTTGCTGCCAAAATATTTAATTTCTGCATTTTTCCTTCAGTTTTCTTGTTTGATCAGATTTTCGTAACCACTTGATTTTCAACTGTTTGGATTTGAAATACTTGAAATGCTTAAAACATGTTACGCTGAGCTTATTTGTGACTTGAGCCCTGTTTAGGCGAGTGTGCTCTTATGTACACTCAATCAACCTAACTTGACGAAACAATAGATATCTCATTTATCCATGAACAAGTAACTTGATTTGCATATGACCGTATATTGACTTGAAACGCTTGGAATGCTTGAAATGTGATTTGTAGGTAATATCTGTGACTTGATTATGGCTAGGCGAGTGTGTCCTTATTCGCACTCGACCTCTATGAACTTGAGTTAATTGATCCTGCATGTGAACTTGCATATTTATGTGCATGATTGTAGACCGGCTGTATTCCTCTTGTAGCAGTTGAACTATAGACTGACTGCATTTCTCTTGTGGCGGTTGAATAGTAGACCGGCTACATCCTTCTTGTAGCGGTTGAATTGTAGACCAGCTACATTTCTATTGTAGTGGTTGAATTGGGCCTTGGACCTTATCCAAGACGTCGAGTAAGTGGAATCTAGGGTTACTCATGTGTATGCGTGAATGTAAGTCGGTAATGGCTGAACTGAACCCTCGATGGACCTCTTGCTTTAGACCAGCCTCAGAGCGGTCGGGTAACCTGAGAAATCTTGGGCAAAGGACAAGTTCCTAACCTTTTTACTCCTGACTGAAAGTCGTCACTTGAACACTAATATTACTGAATACGGAGCGTTAAGTGTCAACTAATGTCTCCAATTATTACTGCGTGAGCGTTGGATGTCAGCCAACGACTCCACTTCTGAATACTAAATACTTAGGGCTATAAGCCAGATCCTGAATTACTGAATATCTGGGACTATAAGTCCAACCCAGAGCTAGTTGGTCAAATCGAGCCAGCAAGGGCTTGGTCGAGGAGATCACCGAACCTTGGGTACTTCTTTGGTGTTCGGGCCCGATAAGGGGTATGTTTGGTGGACGAAAATTGATGTAAAGTGGTGATCCATGGATGTTATACTTTCGTGGTTGACAGAGAGTCAATAGACCTTGTTCAAGCTGCAGTGGAACTTGCTCCTGAGAGCAACCTATATCCTTTGCCATGAATGTGTTCTCTACTGTACACTTTTGCATGATCTATTTAGCTACTTGCTTAACGATATACTGGGTCATGATCTATTTGAGTTTGACTTGTTTATTGATGTCCGGTGTATGGTCTTGCCTGCTATATTACCTGCCTGTTTTCTTGGAACCTCACTGGGTTTTTAGCTCATTCCATGCAAATTTATTTTCCTTACAGGGATGAGATCATGAGAGGTTGAATTGAGGAAATCCTACATTTCATCTCAGTTCATCAGTCATTCACGCGGCACTTCATAGATATCTAGCCAGCTTGTATGGTTTGAATTTTTTTGCAAGTTTGACTTCTTGGTTGTATTATAGATTGTGGGATATTGGAGGTCCATAAGTGTATAAATTGAAGGTTGTTCTTAATACCGTTTTTATTTTGAAGTTATCATTTGCAAATTTCATGATGCGTGACTGAGTCCTGGCAAAAGTTGGGTAGGCGGTCTGCCAAACCCTTGACAGCCCTATTTGTTTTCCTTACAGGGGGTACGAGCGAGGCGTGAGACTTGTACAGAGTAGTCTAGTTTTGAAATTTTGAATTGTACTCGCGCTAGCACCCGATTAGGATTGATTGTATTTAGCTTTTTATTTGGGCATGTATAAGTCTTGTAACTGGATCGAAACATCAATGTATATATTAAGTGTGAATTATTGTGTTATTTATTTTTCTATGGATGTAAGTTATTGTCTTGAGTTACGAGTGAGTGAGTTCTGGCGAGAGTTGGGCAGGCGACTTGCTAAACCTTAGGATACGCCCTAGGGGGAGGTAAGGTCGTCACAGATGGTATCAAAGATCCTATCAAGCTCGTGCCGGGAGAGGGTTCTTCTCGAACTGTGGGGATTGGCTTGTTAAGTGTGAAATAAATGTCTATTGTTGGGGACTTTAGATATGTATGTTGGGTAGGAATCTCAAAAGTGGTTGATTTCCTCTTGAGCCTAACTAACTCGAGTGGTAAATTATCATATTTTCATATTCCTGTACCCGAGTACAAAAGAGTGATACCTTTATGATAAGTCGGTATCCTGAGCAATATGAGGATAAGTTTGGATGGCGAAAACCAAGGCAATGAGGGTTGCGAAAAGTCTGAACTTGGGATATATTGAAGATATTAGTGAGATGTGGGATACTTATTATTCACGTGTACGTACTTGGTTGTATTTCTTCAAGTTTTGATTAAATATAGTGCTTGAGCAATACCTAGGGACATTTTTCATGTTATTTTCAATGTGTTCTATTATTTTTCGTTTTATGATTTGAAAATGCTTTTATCGAACTTTATAGCTATTTTATTTTGCTTATACTTACATAGGCCATTGTTTAAAAGAGGTATGGAGGGTAGGCGAAATTAAGGACATGGAACTACCCGAGGACGTGGTTCTAGCCGTGGCTGTGGGGCTAGACAGGCACAAGAACCAGTACGGGAACCGAGAGAGGAAAGAGGTGAAACAGTTGAGCCGCAACCTGGGCCCCGAGCGGAAGGGGGGATCAGGTGGCAACGGTGATTCAACAGATGACAAATATCCTTACTCGACTGGTAGAGTGGCAGGGTCAAGCCCCTATTAATCAACCTAGGGATCTTGACATAGGGCAAGATAGGGCTCTAGAGAGATTCCAAAAGTTTTCCCCTCCTAAATTCCTGGGAGGGCCGGACCCTGAGGCAGCTGAGAGGTGATTAGAGTCGATGATCAATATTTTCGCTGCCTTAAACTATACGGAGAATAGGCAGGTGCATTTAGCTGTATTTCAGTTTGAAGGACCAGCTAGGGCCTGGTGGAACATGATTCGGGCTAAATGGGAGAGAGAGGGAACTGCCTGGACCTGGTTAAATTTCATGCAGGAGTTTAACGAGAAATATCTGCCACCGATAGTTCAGGAGAAGAGGGAGGATGAGTTTATTAAACTCCGTCAGGGAACTCTAAGTGTATCTGAGTATGAGACTTAGTTCACGAAACTATCTAAGTTTGCTCCCGAATTGATATCTACGGAGCAAAGGAGGGTAAGGAGGTTTGTCCAGGGACTAAATGTAGAAATATAGGAGGCCTTAGCGGCGGCACAAATTAATACTTTTACGGAGGTTTTGGAGAAAGCTAGAGAATAGAAATTGTTAGGGCACAAGTGAGGGCTTTTCATGCAAAAAGGAGAGGTATGCCTGATGGAAGTCAAGGGTAGCGACAAGGTGATCTAAATATGCCACCCTCTATGATGGGTCGAGGAGATGGGGTGAGAAATTTTGGGAACACCTAAGGAAATTACTCCAAGAGGAGCCCCAGGTGGGAGGGGGCAAGTGAGAGGTGCCTCGCAAGGAGGTCAGACCTCAGCCCCTCGAGTATCTTGTGAGTACTGTGGGAAAACCAATCATACTGAGGATAATTGTTGGCAAAAGGCACGAAAATGTTTATGGTGTGGTAGTGCTGAGCACTAGTTTGCAACTTGCCTGCGCAGGTCACATCTAAACCTTGAACAAGCCAATGTAGGAGGGACTAGGCCAAGAGTGCCAACTAGAGTGTACGCCTTGGACCAACAGGCAGCACCTGAACCAACGGAAGTAGTAGAAGGTATGAGTCGTGGTTTCTATTATTTGGCTAAATTTTGGTTATGATAAGACTTGGGAACTAGAAATGGACCTGCAAGGAAATACCCTGAGTTATTTATGAATACATGTATGAATTTCGAGGTCGAAATTCTTTTAAGGAGGAGAGAGTGTGACAACTGGAAAATTCGCACATATTTTTTTTAAATTTCCTCTTATTTTGATTAAATGATTTGAGTAAATGACTTTATAATATATTTACTACTCATTCACTTCCTTAATAGTTACAATTAATCATAGAACCAAAGGTTTTCCATTTACTTTCATCGTTAAGATAAACTAGGGTTCTTACGTTGTTTTTTTTTGTAGTGTGATTAATTGGTAAGATGTATGTATCAATTGTGGTGGTTAAGAGTGAATTTTAGATAAGAAAAAGTGTGTGATTAGAAGTAAAAATAATAAGCTAGTGAATTGTAAGTGAAAACCCTAGTACGTGCGAGTTAAGGAAAAACGGTGAGAACTCGATATTTTTCTTAATTTCTAGCCCTTATTTTAATTCCATACAGACCATACAGACATTTTCTATACTTTCCTTTATTATATTAATTTTCTAGCTATTATTATAAGGGAATTAAGTTCCAAGACATTTTACGCTATAAGTTAGTTCATGTGACATTAGCAGTGTATATTGAACGTGGGACCCTGTGAGAACCTGTAATTTTCTTAATTGCTCG